>NC_069658.1:222036797-222044297 GCF_027244095.1 Hemicordylus capensis
CGGGAAGAACACTCCCTCCGGGGCTTAATTTTCCACAGTGGGAGGGGGGGGGCGTCCCCGGGGCTTAAGGATCCGCTTCCCCTGGCCGGGGCTCCCACCTCCCTTCCCGGGCTTAAGGCCCCGCCGGCAGGCAGGCAGGCAGGCTGGGGAAGGGACCGAGTGGGGAGCGGAGGCCCGGTCTACCCGCCATAGAGGCCTATGGGGGTAGACCTGGCCTCCGCCCGCCGGAGGCCCGGTCTACCCGCATAGGCCTGAATGGCGGGTAGACCTGGCCTCCGCCCCCCGGAGGCCCGGTCTACCCGCATAGGCCTGAATGGCGGGTAGACCTGGCCTCCGCCCGCCGGGTAGACCTGGCCTCCGGGCCTCCGTCCGGCCGGGGCTGGAGACGCCGCCGCTTCCCCCCGGGAAGAACACTCCCTCCGGGGCTTAATTTTCCACAGTGGGAGGGGGGGGGCGTCCCCGGGGCTTAAGGATCCGCTTCCCCTGGCCGGGGCTCCCACCTCCCTTCCCGGGCTTAAGGCCCCGCCGGCAGGCAGGCAGGCAGGCTGGGGAAGGGACCGTGTCGGGAGCGGAGGCCCGGTCTACCCGCCATAGAGGCCTATGGGGGTAGACCTGGCCTCCGCCCGCCGGAGGCCCGGTCTACCCGCCTAGGCCTGAATGGCGGGTAGACCTGGCCTCCGCCCGCCGGAGGCCCGGTCTACCCGCCTAGGCCTGAATGGCGGGTAGACCTGGCCTCCGCCCGCCGGAGGCCCGGTCTACCCGCATAGGCCTGAATGGCGGGTAGACCTGGCCTCCGCCCCCCGGAGGCCCGGTCTACCCGCATAGGCCTGAATGGCGGGTAGACCGGGCCTCCGCCCGCCGGGTAGACCTGGCCTCCGCCAGCCGGGTAGACCTGGCCTCCGGGCCTCCGTCCGGCCGGGGCTGGAGACGCCGCCGCTTCCCCCCGGGTAGAACACTCCCTCCGGGGCTTAATTTTCCACAGCGGGAGGGGGGGGCGTCCCCGGGGCTTAAGGATCCGCTTCCCCTGGCCGGGGCTCCCACCTCCCTTCCCGGGCTTAAGGCCCCGCCGGCAGGCAGGCAGGCAGGCTGGGGAAGGGACCGAGTGGGGAGCGGAGGCCCGGTCTACCCGCCATAGAGGCCTATGGGGGTAGACCTGGCCTCCGCCCGCCGGAGGCCCGGTCTACCCGCATAGGCCTGAATGGCGGGTAGACCTGGCCTCCGGGCCTCCGGCCGGCCCGGCCTGGAGACCCCGCCGCTTCCCCCCGGGAAGAACACTCCCTCCGGGGCTTAATTTTCCACAGTGGGAGGGGGGGGGCGTCCCCGGGGCTTAAGGATCCGCTTCCCCTGGCCGGGGCTCCCACCTCCCTTCCCGGGCTTAAGGCCCCGCCGGCAGGCAGGCAGGCAGGCTGGGGAAGGGACCGAGTGGGGAGCGGAGGCCCGGTCTACCCGCCATAGAGGCCTATGGGGGTAGACCTGGCCTCCGCCCGCCGGAGGCCCGGTCTACCCGCATAGGCCTGAATGGCGGGTAGACCTGGCCTCCGCCCCCCGGAGGCCCGGTCTACCCGCATAGGCCTGAATGGCGGGTAGACCTGGCCTCCGCCCGCCGGGTAGACCTGGCCTCCGGGCCTCCGTCCGGCCGGGGCTGGAGACGCCGCCGCTTCCCCCCGGGAAGAACACTCCCTCCGGGGCTTAATTTTCCACAGTGGGAGGGGGGGGGGCGTCCCCGGGGCTTAAGGATCCGCTTCCCCTGGCCGGGGCTCCCACCTCCCTTCCCGGGCTTAAGGCCCCGCCGGCAGGCAGGCAGGCAGGCTGGGGAAGGGACCGTGTCGGGAGCGGAGGCCCGGTCTACCCGCCATAGAGGCCTATGGGGGTAGACCTGGCCTCCGCCCGCCGGAGGCCCGGTCTACCCGCCTAGGCCTGAATGGCGGGTAGACCTGGCCTCCGCCCGCCGGAGGCCCGGTCTACCCGCCTAGGCCTGAATGGCGGGTAGACCTGGCCTCCGCCCGCCGGAGGCCCGGTCTACCCGCATAGGCCTGAATGGCGGGTAGACCTGGCCTCCGCCCCCCGGAGGCCCGGTCTACCCGCATAGGCCTGAATGGCGGGTAGACCGGGCCTCCGCCCGCCGGGTAGACCTGGCCTCCGCCAGCCGGGTAGACCTGGCCTCCGGGCCTCCGTCCGGCCGGGGCTGGAGACGCCGCCGCTTCCCCCCGGGTAGAACACTCCCTCCGGGGCTTAATTTTCCACAGCGGGAGGGGGGGGCGTCCCCGGGGCTTAAGGATCCGCTTCCCCTGGCCGGGGCTCCCACCTCCCTTCCCGGGCTTAAGGCCCCGCCGGCAGGCAGGCTGGGGAAGGGACCGAGTGGGGAGCGGAGGCCCGGTCTACCCGCCATAGAGGCCTATGGGGGTAGACCTGGCCTCCGCCCGCCGGAGGCCCGGTCTACCCGCATAGGCCTGAATGGCGGGTAGACCTGGCCTCCGCCCGCCGGAGGCCCGGTCTACCCGCATAGGCCTGAATGGCGGGTAGACCTGGCCTCCGCCCGCCGGAGGCCCGGTCTACCCGCATAGGCCTGAATGGCGGGTAGACCTGGCCTCCGCCCGCCGGAGGCCCGGTCTACCCGCCTAGGCCTGAATGGCGGGTAGACCTGGCCTCCGCCCGCCGGAGGCCCGGTCTACCCGCATAGGCCTGAATGGCGGGTAGACCTGGCCTCCGCCCCCCGGAGGCCCGGTCTACCCGCATAGGCCTGAATGGCGGGTAGACCTGGCCTCCGCCCGCCGGAGGCCCGGTCTACCCGCATAGGCCTGAATGGCGGGTAGACCTGGCCTCCGCCCGCCGGGTAGACCTGGCCTCCGGGCCTCCGTCCGGCCGGGGCTGGAGACGCCGCCGCTTCCCCCCGGGAAGAACACTCCCTCCGGGGCTTAATTTTCCACAGTGGGAGGGGGGGCGTCCCCGGGGCTTAAGGATCCGCTTCCCCTGGCCGGGGCTCCCAGCTCCCTTCCCGGGCTTAAGGCCCCGCCGGCAGGCAGGCAGGCAGGCTGGGGAAGGGACCGAGTCGGGAGCGGAGGCCCGGTCTACCCGCCATAGAGGCCTATGGGGGTAGACCTGGCCTCCGCCCGCCGGAGGCCCGGTCTACCCGCATAGGCCTGAATGGCGGGTAGACCTGGCCTCCGCCAGCCGGAGGCCCGGTCTACCCGCATAGGCCTGAATGGCGGGTAGACCTGGCCTCCGCCCCCCGGAGGCCCGGTCTACCCGCATAGGCCTGAATGGCGGGTAGACCTGGCCTCCGCCCCCCGGAGGCCCGGTCTACCCGCATAGGCCTGAATGGCGGGTAGACCTGGCCTCCGCCCCCCGGAGGCCCGGTCTACCCGCATAGGCCTGCATGGGGGTAGACCTGGCCTCCGCCCGCCGGGTAGACCGGGCCTCCGGGCCTCCGTCCGGCCGGGGCTGGAGACGCCGCCGCTTCCCCCTGGGAAGAACACTCCCTCCGGGGCTTAATTTTCCACAGTGGGAGGGGGGGCGTCCCCGGGGCTTAAGGATCCGCTTCCCCTGGCCGGGGCTCCCACCTCCCTTCCCGGGCTTAAGGCCCCGCTGGCAGGCAGGCAGGCAGGCAGGCAGGCAGGCTGGGGAAGGGACCGAGTCGGGAGCGGAGGCCCGGTCTACCCGCCATAGAGGCCTATGGGGGTAGACCTGGCCTCCGCCCGCCGGAGGCCCGGTCTACCCGCATAGGCCTGAATGGCGGGTAGACCGGGCCTCCGCCCCCCGGAGGCCCGGTCTACCCGCATAGGCCTGAATGGCGGGTAGACCTGGCCTCCGCCCCCCGGAGGCCCGGTCTACCCGCATAGGCCTGAATGGCGGGTAGACCTGGCCTCCGCCCGCCGGGTAGACCTGGCCTCCGGGCCTCCGTCCGGCCGGGGCTGGAGACGCCGCCGCTTCCCCCCGGGAAGAACACTCCCTCCGGGGCTTAATTTTCCACAGTGGGTGGGGGGGGCGTCCCCGGGGCTTAAGGATCCGCTTCCCCTGGCCGGGGCTCCCAGCTCCCTTCCCGGGCTTAAGGCCCCGCCGGCAGGCAGGCAGGCAGGCTGGGGAAGGGACCGAGTCGGGAGCGGAGGCCCGGTCTACCCGCCATAGAGGCCTATGGGGGTAGACCTGGCCTCCGCCCGCCGGAGGCCCGGTCTACCCGCATAGGCCTGAATGGCGGGTAGACCTGGCCTCCGCCAGCCGGAGGCCCGGTCTACCCGCATAGGCCTGAATGGCGGGTAGACCTGGCCTCCGCCCCCCGGAGGCCCGGTCTACCCGCATAGGCCTGAATGGCGGGTAGACCTGGCCTCCGCCCCCCGGAGGCCCGGTCTACCCGCATAGGCCTGAATGGCGGGTAGACCTGGCCTCCGCCCCCCGGAGGCCCGGTCTACCCGCATAGGCCTGCATGGGGGTAGACCTGGCCTCCGCCCGCCGGGTAGACCGGGCCTCCGGGCCTCCGTCCGGCCGGGGCTGGAGACGCCGCCGCTTCCCCCCGGGAAGAACACTCCCTCCGGGGCTTAATTTTCCACAGTGGGAGGGGGGGCGTCCCCGGGGCTTAAGGATCCGCTTCCCCTGGCCGGGGCTCCCACCTCCCTTCCCGGGCTTAAGGCCCCGCTGGCAGGCAGGCAGGCAGGCAGGCAGGCAGGCTGGGGAAGGGACCGAGTCGGGAGCGGAGGCCCGGTCTACCCGCCATAGAGGCCTATGGGGGTAGACCTGGCCTCCGCCCGCCGGAGGCCCGGTCTACCCGCATAGGCCTGAATGGCGGGTAGACCGGGCCTCCGCCCCCCGGAGGCCCGGTCTACCCGCATAGGCCTGAATGGCGGGTAGACCTGGCCTCCGCCCCCCGGAGGCCCGGTCTACCCGCATAGGCCTGAATGGCGGGTAGACCTGGCCTCCGCCCGCCGGGTAGACCTGGCCTCCGGGCCTCCGTCCGGCCGGGGCTGGAGACGCCGCCGCTTCCCCCCGGGAAGAACACTCCCTCCGGGGCTTAATTTTCCACAGTGGGTGGGGGGGGCGTCCCCGGGGCTTAAGGATCCGCTTCCCCTGGCCGGGGCTCCCACCTCCCTTCCCGGGCTTAAGGCCCCGCTGGCAGGCAGGCAGGCAGGCAGGCAGGCAGGCTGGGGAAGGGACCGAGTCGGGAGCGGAGGCCCGGTCTACCCGCCATAGAGGCCTATGGGGGTAGACCTGGCCTCCGCCCGCCGGAGGCCCGGTCTACCCGCATAGGCCTGAATGGCGGGTAGACCGGGCCTCCGCCCCCCGGAGGCCCGGTCTACCCGCATAGGCCTGAATGGCGGGTAGACCTGGCCTCCGCCCCCCGGAGGCCCGGTCTACCCGCATAGGCCTGAATGGCGGGTAGACCTGGCCTCCGCCCGCCGGGTAGACCTGGCCTCCGGGCCTCGTCCGGCCGGGGCTGGAGACGCCGCCGCTTCCCCCCGGGAAGAACACTCCCTCCGGGGCTTAATTTTCCACAGTGGGTGGGGGGGCGTCCCCGGGGCTTAAGGATCCGCTTCCCCTGGCCGGGGCTCCCACCTCCCTTCCCGGGCTTAAGGCCCCGCCGGCAGGCAGGCAGGCAGGCTGGGGAAGGGACCAAGTCGGGAGCGGAGGCCCGGTCTACCCGCCATAGAGGCCTATGGGGGTAGACCTGGCCTCCGCCCCCCGGAGGCCCGGTCTACCCGCATAGGCCTGAATGGCGGGTAGACCTGGCCTCCGCCCGCCGGAGGCCCGGTCTACCCGCATAGGCCTGAATGGCGGGTAGACCGGGCCTCCGCCCGCCGGGTAGACCTGGCCTCCGCCAGCCGGGTAGACCTGGCCTCCGGGCCTCCGTCCGGCCGGGGCTGGAGACGCCGCCGCTTCCCCCCGGGTAGAACACTCCCTCCGGGGCTTAATTTTCCACAGCGGGAGGGGGGGGCGTCCCCGGGGCTTAAGGATCCGCTTCCCCTGGCCGGGGCTCCCACCTCCCTTCCCGGGCTTAAGGCCCCGCCGGCAGGCAGGCAGGCAGGCTGGGGAAGGGACCGAGTGGGGAGCGGAGGCCCGGTCTACCCGCCATAGAGGCCTATGGGGGTAGACCTGGCCTCCGCCCGCCGGAGGCCCGGTCTACCCGCATAGGCCTGAATGGCGGGTAGACCTGGCCTCCGGGCCTCCGGCCGGCCCGGCCTGGAGACCCCGCCGCTTCCCCCCGGGAAGAACACTCCCTCCGGGGCTTAATTTTCCACAGTGGGAGGGGGGGGGCGTCCCCGGGGCTTAAGGATCCGCTTCCCCTGGCCGGGGCTCCCACCTCCCTTCCCGGGCTTAAGGCCCCGCCGGCAGGCAGGCAGGCAGGCTGGGGAAGGGACCGAGTGGGGAGCGGAGGCCCGGTCTACCCGCCATAGAGGCCTATGGGGGTAGACCAGGCCTCCGCCCGCCGGAGGCCCGGTCTACCCGCATAGGCCTGAATGGCGGGTAGACCTGGCCTCCGCCCCCCGGAGGCCCGGTCTACCCGCATAGGCCTGAATGGCGGGTAGACCTGGCCTCCGCCCGCCGGGTAGACCTGGCCTCCGGGCCTCCGTCCGGCCGGGGCTGGAGACGCCGCCGCTTCCCCCCGGGAAGAACACTCCCTCCGGGGCTTAATTTTCCACAGTGGGAGGGGGGGGGGCGTCCCCGGGGCTTAAGGATCCGCTTCCCCTGGCCGGGGCTCCCACCTCCCTTCCCGGGCTTAAGGCCCCGCCGGCAGGCAGGCAGGCAGGCTGGGGAAGGGACCGTGTCGGGAGCGGAGGCCCGGTCTACCCGCCATAGAGGCCTATGGGGGTAGACCTGGCCTCCGCCCGCCGGAGGCCCGGTCTACCCGCCTAGGCCTGAATGGCGGGTAGACCTGGCCTCCGCCCGCCGGAGGCCCGGTCTACCCGCCTAGGCCTGAATGGCGGGTAGACCTGGCCTCCGCCCGCCGGAGGCCCGGTCTACCCGCATAGGCCTGAATGGCGGGTAGACCTGGCCTCCGCCCCCCGGAGGCCCGGTCTACCCGCATAGGCCTGAATGGCGGGTAGACCTGGCCTCCGCCCGCCGGGTAGACCTGGCCTCCGGGCCTCCGGCCGGCCGGGCCTGGAGACGCCGCCGCTTCCCCCCCGGGAGGACACCCGCCCCCGGGCTTAATTTTCCAGTCGGGGGGGGGGGGTGTTGGCGCACCCCGGGGCTTAAGGCTCCCCTTCCCCGAGCCGAGCCACCCCCCCCTTCCCGGGCTTAATGCTCGGCTCACCCCGTGGAGGTAGGCCTCTGGTGGAGGGAAGCGGGCAGGCGGGCAGGCCAGGGGCTGACGAAAGCTCCACCAACCTCTTCCTGCTGCTGCTGCTACTGCCAGCCTGCCTGGCTGAACTGTTTCCAGCCAGGGTGACATCACAGTAGGGCAGGCAGGGCACCTGGCTGCTGCTGCTGCTGCCAGCCTGCCTACCTGGCTGAACTGTTTCCAGCCAGGGTGACATCACAGTAGGGCAGGCAGGACCCATGGCTGCTGCT
>NC_069658.1:222054297-222079297 GCF_027244095.1 Hemicordylus capensis
CCCGGTCTACCCGCATAGGCCTGAATGGCGGGTAGACCTGGCCTCCGCCAGCCGGAGGCCCGGTCTACCCGCATAGGCCTGAATGGCGGGTAGACCTGGCCTCCGCCCGCCGGAGGCCCGGTCTACCCGCCTAGGCCTGAATGGCGGGTAGACCTGGCCTCCGCCCGCCGGAGGCCCGGTCTACCCGCATAGGCCTGAATGGCGGGTAGACCTGGCCTCCGCCCCCCGGAGGCCCGGTCTACCCGCATAGGCCTGAATGGCGGGTAGACCGGGCCTCCGCCCGCCGGGTAGACCTGGCCTCCGCCAGCCGGGTAGACCTGGCCTCCGGGCCTCCGTCCGGCCGGGGCTGGAGACGCCGCCGCTTCCCCCCGGGTAGAACACTCCCTCCGGGGCTTAATTTTCCACAGCGGGAGGGGGGGGCGTCCCCGGGGCTTAAGGATCCGCTTCCCCTGGCCGGGGCTCCCACCTCCCTTCCCGGGCTTAAGGCCCCGCCGGCAGGCAGGCTGGGGAAGGGACCGAGTGGGGAGCGGAGGCCCGGTCTACCCGCCATAGAGGCCTATGGGGGTAGACCTGGCCTCCGCCCGCCGGAGGCCCGGTCTACCCGCATAGGCCTGAATGGCGGGTAGACCTGGCCTCCGCCCGCCGGAGGCCCGGTCTACCCGCATAGGCCTGAATGGCGGGTAGACCTGGCCTCCGCCCGCCGGAGGCCCGGTCTACCCGCATAGGCCTGAATGGCGGGTAGACCTGGCCTCCGCCCGCCGGAGGCCCGGTCTACCCGCATAGGCCTGAATGGCGGGTAGACCTGGCCTCCGCCCGCCGGAGGCCCGGTCTACCCGCATAGGCCTGAATGGCGGGTAGACCTGGCCTCCGCCCCCCGGAGGCCCGGTCTACCCGCATAGGCCTGAATGGCGGGTAGACCTGGCCTCCGCCCGCCGGAGGCCCGGTCTACCCGCATAGGCCTGAATGGCGGGTAGACCTGGCCTCCGCCCGCCGGGTAGACCTGGCCTCCGGGCCTCCGTCCGGCCGGGGCTGGAGACGCCGCCGCTTCCCCCCGGGAAGAACACTCCCTCCGGGGCTTAATTTTCCACAGTGGGAGGGGGGGCGTCCCCGGGGCTTAAGGATCCGCTTCCCCTGGCCGGGGCTCCCAGCTCCCTTCCCGGGCTTAAGGCCCCGCCGGCAGGCAGGCAGGCAGGCTGGGGAAGGGACCGAGTCGGGAGCGGAGGCCCGGTCTACCCGCCATAGAGGCCTATGGGGGTAGACCTGGCCTCCGCCCGCCGGAGGCCCGGTCTACCCGCATAGGCCTGAATGGCGGGTAGACCTGGCCTCCGCCAGCCGGAGGCCCGGTCTACCCGCATAGGCCTGAATGGCGGGTAGACCTGGCCTCCGCCCCCCGGAGGCCCGGTCTACCCGCATAGGCCTGAATGGCGGGTAGACCTGGCCTCCGCCCCCCGGAGGCCCGGTCTACCCGCATAGGCCTGAATGGCGGGTAGACCTGGCCTCCGCCCCCCGGAGGCCCGGTCTACCCGCATAGGCCTGCATGGGGGTAGACCTGGCCTCCGCCCGCCGGGTAGACCGGGCCTCCGGGCCTCCGTCCGGCCGGGGCTGGAGACGCCGCCGCTTCCCCCCGGGAAGAACACTCCCTCCGGGGCTTAATTTTCCACAGTGGGAGGGGGGGCGTCCCCGGGGCTTAAGGATCCGCTTCCCCTGGCCGGGGCTCCCACCTCCCTTCCCGGGCTTAAGGCCCCGCTGGCAGGCAGGCAGGCAGGCAGGCAGGCAGGCTGGGGAAGGGACCGAGTCGGGAGCGGAGGCCCGGTCTACCCGCCATAGAGGCCTATGGGGGTAGACCTGGCCTCCGCCCGCCGGAGGCCCGGTCTACCCGCATAGGCCTGAATGGCGGGTAGACCGGGCCTCCGCCCCCCGGAGGCCCGGTCTACCCGCATAGGCCTGAATGGCGGGTAGACCTGGCCTCCGCCCCCCGGAGGCCCGGTCTACCCGCATAGGCCTGAATGGCGGGTAGACCTGGCCTCCGCCCGCCGGGTAGACCTGGCCTCCGGGCCTCCGTCCGGCCGGGGCTGGAGACGCCGCCGCTTCCCCCCGGGAAGAACACTCCCTCCGGGGCTTAATTTTCCACAGTGGGTGGGGGGGGCGTCCCCGGGGCTTAAGGATCCGCTTCCCCTGGCCGGGGCTCCCACCTCCCTTCCCGGGCTTAAGGCCCCGCCGGCAGGCAGGCTGGGGAAGGGACCGAGTGGGGAGCGGAGGCCCGGTCTACCCGCCATAGAGGCCTATGGGGGTAGACCTGGCCTCCGCCCGCCGGAGGCCCGGTCTACCCGCATAGGCCTGAATGGCGGGTAGACCGGGCCTCCGCCCGCCGGAGGCCCGGTCTACCCGCATAGGCCTGAATGGCGGGTAGACCTGGCCTCCGCCCCCCGGAGGCCCGGTCTACCCGCATAGGCCTGAATGGCGGGTAGACCTGGCCTCCGCCCGCCGGGTAGACCTGGCCTCCGGGCCTCCGTCCGGCCGGGGCTGGAGACGCTGCCGCTTCCCCCCGGGAAGAACACTCCCTCCGGGGCTTAATTTTCCACAGTGGGTGGGGGGGCGTCCCCGGGGCTTAAGGATCCGCTTCCCCTGGCCGGGGCTCCCACCTCCCTTCCCGGGCTTAAGGCCCCGCCGGCAGGCAGGCAGGCAGGCTGGGGAAGGGACCAAGTCGGGAGCGGAGGCCCGGTCTACCCGCCATAGAGGCCTATGGGGGTAGACCTGGCCTCCGCCCCCCGGAGGCCCGGTCTACCCGCATAGGCCTGAATGGCGGGTAGACCTGGCCTCCGCCCGCCGGAGGCCCGGTCTACCCGCATAGGCCTGAATGGCGGGTAGACCGGGCCTCCGCCCGCCGGGTAGACCTGGCCTCCGCCAGCCGGGTAGACCTGGCCTCCGGGCCTCCGTCCGGCCGGGGCTGGAGACGCCGCCGCTTCCCCCCGGGTAGAACACTCCCTCCGGGGCTTAATTTTCCACAGCGGGAGGGGGGGGCGTCCCCGGGGCTTAAGGATCCGCTTCCCCTGGCCGGGGCTCCCACCTCCCTTCCCGGGCTTAAGGCCCCGCCGGCAGGCAGGCAGGCAGGCTGGGGAAGGGACCGAGTGGGGAGCGGAGGCCCGGTCTACCCGCCATAGAGGCCTATGGGGGTAGACCTGGCCTCCGCCCGCCGGAGGCCCGGTCTACCCGCATAGGCCTGAATGGCGGGTAGACCTGGCCTCCGGGCCTCCGGCCGGCCCGGCCTGGAGACCCCGCCGCTTCCCCCCGGGAAGAACACTCCCTCCGGGGCTTAATTTTCCACAGTGGGAGGGGGGGGGCGTCCCCGGGGCTTAAGGATCCGCTTCCCCTGGCCGGGGCTCCCACCTCCCTTCCCGGGCTTAAGGCCCCGCCGGCAGGCAGGCAGGCAGGCTGGGGAAGGGACCGAGTGGGGAGCGGAGGCCCGGTCTACCCGCCATAGAGGCCTATGGGGGTAGACCTGGCCTCCGCCCGCCGGAGGCCCGGTCTACCCGCATAGGCCTGAATGGCGGGTAGACCTGGCCTCCGCCCCCCGGAGGCCCGGTCTACCCGCATAGGCCTGAATGGCGGGTAGACCTGGCCTCCGCCCGCCGGGTAGACCTGGCCTCCGGGCCTCCGTCCGGCCGGGGCTGGAGACGCCGCCGCTTCCCCCCGGGAAGAACACTCCCTCCGGGGCTTAATTTTCCACAGTGGGAGGGGGGGGGCGTCCCCGGGGCTTAAGGATCCGCTTCCCCTGGCCGGGGCTCCCACCTCCCTTCCCGGGCTTAAGGCCCCGCCGGCAGGCAGGCAGGCAGGCTGGGGAAGGGACCGTGTCGGGAGCGGAGGCCCGGTCTACCCGCCATAGAGGCCTATGGGGGTAGACCTGGCCTCCGCCCGCCGGAGGCCCGGTCTACCCGCCTAGGCCTGAATGGCGGGTAGACCTGGCCTCCGCCCGCCGGAGGCCCGGTCTACCCGCCTAGGCCTGAATGGCGGGTAGACCTGGCCTCCGCCCGCCGGAGGCCCGGTCTACCCGCATAGGCCTGAATGGCGGGTAGACCTGGCCTCCGCCCCCCGGAGGCCCGGTCTACCCGCATAGGCCTGAATGGCGGGTAGACCGGGCCTCCGCCCGCCGGGTAGACCTGGCCTCCGCCAGCCGGGTAGACCTGGCCTCCGGGCCTCCGTCCGGCCGGGGCTGGAGACGCCGCCGCTTCCCCCCGGGTAGAACACTCCCTCCGGGGCTTAATTTTCCACAGCGGGGGGGGGGGCGTCCCCGGGGCTTAAGGATCCGCTTCCCCTGGCCGGGGCTCCCACCTCCCTTCCCGGGCTTAAGGCCCCGCCGGCAGGCAGGCAGGCAGGCTGGGGAAGGGACCGAGTGGGGAGCGGAGGCCCGGTCTACCCGCCATAGAGGCCTATGGGGGTAGACCTGGCCTCCGCCCGCCGGAGGCCCGGTCTACCCGCATAGGCCTGAATGGCGGGTAGACCTGGCCTCCGGGCCTCCGGCCGGCCCGGCCTGGAGACCCCGCCGCTTCCCCCCGGGAAGAACACTCCCTCCGGGGCTTAATTTTCCACAGTGGGAGGGGGGGGGCGTCCCCGGGGCTTAAGGATCCGCTTCCCCTGGCCGGGGCTCCCACCTCCCTTCCCGGGCTTAAGGCCCCGCCGGCAGGCAGGCAGGCAGGCTGGGGAAGGGACCGAGTGGGGAGCGGAGGCCCGGTCTACCCGCCATAGAGGCCTATGGGGGTAGACCTGGCCTCCGCCCGCCGGAGGCCCGGTCTACCCGCATAGGCCTGAATGGCGGGTAGACCTGGCCTCCGCCCCCCGGAGGCCCGGTCTACCCGCATAGGCCTGAATGGCGGGTAGACCTGGCCTCCGCCCGCCGGGTAGACCTGGCCTCCGGGCCTCCGTCCGGCCGGGGCTGGAGACGCCGCCGCTTCCCCCCGGGAAGAACACTCCCTCCGGGGCTTAATTTTCCACAGTGGGAGGGGGGGGGCGTCCCCGGGGCTTAAGGATCCGCTTCCCCTGGCCGGGGCTCCCACCTCCCTTCCCGGGCTTAAGGCCCCGCCGGCAGGCAGGCAGGCAGGCTGGGGAAGGGACCGTGTTGGGAGCGGAGGCCCGGTCTACCCGCCATAGAGGCCTATGGGGGTAGACCTGGCCTCCGCCCGCCGGAGGCCCGGTCTACCCGCCTAGGCCTGAATGGCGGGTAGACCTGGCCTCCGCCCGCCGGAGGCCCGGTCTACCTGCCTAGGCCTGAATGGCGGGTAGACCTGGCCTCCGCCCGCCGGAGGCCCGGTCTACCCGCATAGGCCTGAATGGCGGGTAGACCTGGCCTCCGCCCCCCGGAGGCCCGGTCTACCCGCATAGGCCTGAATGGCGGGTAGACCGGGCCTCCGCCCGCCGGGTAGACCTGGCCTCCGCCAGCCGGGTAGACCTGGCCTCCGGGCCTCCGTCCGGCCGGGGCTGGAGACGCCGCCGCTTCCCCCCGGGTAGAACACTCCCTCCGGGGCTTAATTTTCCACAGCGGGAGGGGGGGGCGTCCCCGGGGCTTAAGGATCCGCTTCCCCTGGCCGGGGCTCCCACCTCCCTTCCCGGGCTTAAGGCCCCGCCGGCAGGCAGGCTGGGGAAGGGACCGAGTGGGGAGCGGAGGCCCGGTCTACCCGCCATAGAGGCCTATGGGGGTAGACCTGGCCTCCGCCCGCCGGAGGCCCGGTCTACCCGCATAGGCCTGAATGGCGGGTAGACCTGGCCTCCGCCCGCCGGAGGCCCGGTCTACCCGCATAGGCCTGAATGGCGGGTAGACCTGGCCTCCGCCCGCCGGAGGCCCGGTCTACCCGCATAGGCCTGAATGGCGGGTAGACCTGGCCTCCGCCCGCCGGAGGCCCGGTCTACCCGCCTAGGCCTGAATGGCGGGTAGACCTGGCCTCCGCCCGCCGGAGGCCCGGTCTACCCGCATAGGCCTGAATGGCGGGTAGACCTGGCCTCCGCCCCCCGGAGGCCCGGTCTACCCGCATAGGCCTGAATGGCGGGTAGACCTGGCCTCCGCCCGCCGGAGGCCCGGTCTACCCGCATAGGCCTGAATGGCGGGTAGACCTGGCCTCCGCCCGCCGGGTAGACCTGGCCTCCGGGCCTCCGTCCGGCCGGGGCTGGAGACGCCGCCGCTTCCCCCCGGGAAGAACACTCCCTCCGGGGCTTAATTTTCCACAGTGGGAGGGGGGGCGTCCCCGGGGCTTAAGGATCCGCTTCCCCTGGCCGGGGCTCCCAGCTCCCTTCCCGGGCTTAAGGCCCCGCCGGCAGGCAGGCAGGCAGGCTGGGGAAGGGACCGAGTCGGGAGCGGAGGCCCGGTCTACCCGCCATAGAGGCCTATGGGGGTAGACCTGGCCTCCGCCCGCCGGAGGCCCGGTCTACCCGCATAGGCCTGAATGGCGGGTAGACCTGGCCTCCGCCAGCCGGAGGCCCGGTCTACCCGCATAGGCCTGAATGGCGGGTAGACCTGGCCTCCGCCCCCCGGAGGCCCGGTCTACCCGCATAGGCCTGAATGGCGGGTAGACCTGGCCTCCGCCCCCCGGAGGCCCGGTCTACCCGCATAGGCCTGAATGGCGGGTAGACCTGGCCTCCGCCCCCCGGAGGCCCGGTCTACCCGCATAGGCCTGCATGGGGGTAGACCTGGCCTCCGCCCGCCGGGTAGACCGGGCCTCCGGGCCTCCGTCCGGCCGGGGCTGGAGACGCCGCCGCTTCCCCCCGGGAAGAACACTCCCTCCGGGGCTTAATTTTCCACAGTGGGAGGGGGGGCGTCCCCGGGGCTTAAGGATCCGCTTCCCCTGGCCGGGGCTCCCACCTCCCTTCCCGGGCTTAAGGCCCCGCTGGCAGGCAGGCAGGCAGGCAGGCAGGCTGGGGAAGGGACCGAGTCGGGAGCGGAGGCCCGGTCTACCCGCCATAGAGGCCTATGGGGGTAGACCTGGCCTCCGCCCGCCGGAGGCCCGGTCTACCCGCATAGGCCTGAATGGCGGGTAGACCGGGCCTCCGCCCCCCGGAGGCCCGGTCTACCCGCATAGGCCTGAATGGCGGGTAGACCTGGCCTCCGCCCCCCGGAGGCCCGGTCTACCCGCATAGGCCTGAATGGCGGGTAGACCTGGCCTCCGCCCGCCGGGTAGACCTGGCCTCCGGGCCTCCGTCCGGCCGGGGCTGGAGACGCCGCCGCTTCCCCCCGGGAAGAACACTCCCTCCGGGGCTTAATTTTCCACAGTGGGTGGGGGGGGCGTCCCCGGGGCTTAAGGATCCGCTTCCCCTGGCCGGGGCTCCCACCTCCCTTCCCGGGCTTAAGGCCCCGCCGGCAGGCAGGCTGGGGAAGGGACCGAGTGGGGAGCGGAGGCCCGGTCTACCCGCCATAGAGGCCTATGGGGGTAGACCTGGCCTCCGCCCGCCGGAGGCCCGGTCTACCCGCATAGGCCTGAATGGCGGGTAGACCGGGCCTCCGCCCGCCGGAGGCCCGGTCTACCCGCATAGGCCTGAATGGCGGGTAGACCTGGCCTCCGCCCCCCGGAGGCCCGGTCTACCCGCATAGGCCTGAATGGCGGGTAGACCTGGCCTCCGCCCGCCGGGTAGACCTGGCCTCCGGGCCTCCGTCCGGCCGGGGCTGGAGACGCTGCCGCTTCCCCCCGGGAAGAACACTCCCTCCGGGGCTTAATTTTCCACAGTGGGTGGGGGGGCGTCCCCGGGGCTTAAGGATCCGCTTCCCCTGGCCGGGGCTCCCACCTCCCTTCCCGGGCTTAAGGCCCCGCCGGCAGGCAGGCAGGCAGGCTGGGGAAGGGACCAAGTCGGGAGCGGAGGCCCGGTCTACCCGCCATAGAGGCCTATGGGGGTAGACCTGGCCTCCGCCCCCCGGAGGCCCGGTCTACCCGCATAGGCCTGAATGGCGGGTAGACCTGGCCTCCGCCCGCCGGAGGCCCGGTCTACCCGCATAGGCCTGAATGGCGGGTAGACCGGGCCTCCGCCCGCCGGGTAGACCTGGCCTCCGCCAGCCGGGTAGACCTGGCCTCCGGGCCTCCGTCCGGCCGGGGCTGGAGACGCCGCCGCTTCCCCCCGGGTAGAACACTCCCTCCGGGGCTTAATTTTCCACAGCGGGAGGGGGGGGCGTCCCCGGGGCTTAAGGATCCGCTTCCCCTGGCCGGGGCTCCCACCTCCCTTCCCGGGCTTAAGGCCCCGCCGGCAGGCAGGCAGGCAGGCTGGGGAAGGGACCGAGTGGGGAGCGGAGGCCCGGTCTACCCGCCATAGAGGCCTATGGGGGTAGACCTGGCCTCCGCCCGCCGGAGGCCCGGTCTACCCGCATAGGCCTGAATGGCGGGTAGACCTGGCCTCCGGGCCTCCGGCCGGCCCGGCCTGGAGACCCCGCCGCTTCCCCCCGGGAAGAACACTCCCTCCGGGGCTTAATTTTCCACAGTGGGAGGGGGGGGGCGTCCCCGGGGCTTAAGGATCCGCTTCCCCTGGCCGGGGCTCCCACCTCCCTTCCCGGGCTTAAGGCCCCGCCGGCAGGCAGGCAGGCAGGCTGGGGAAGGGACCGAGTGGGGAGCGGAGGCCCGGTCTACCCGCCATAGAGGCCTATGGGGGTAGACCTGGCCTCCGCCCGCCGGAGGCCCGGTCTACCCGCATAGGCCTGAATGGCGGGTAGACCTGGCCTCCGCCCCCCGGAGGCCCGGTCTACCCGCATAGGCCTGAATGGCGGGTAGACCTGGCCTCCGCCCGCCGGGTAGACCTGGCCTCCGGGCCTCCGTCCGGCCGGGGCTGGAGACGCCGCCGCTTCCCCCCGGGAAGAACACTCCCTCCGGGGCTTAATTTTCCACAGTGGGAGGGGGGGGGCGTCCCCGGGGCTTAAGGATCCGCTTCCCCTGGCCGGGGCTCCCACCTCCCTTCCCGGGCTTAAGGCCCCGCCGGCAGGCAGGCAGGCAGGCTGGGGAAGGGACCGTGTCGGGAGCGGAGGCCCGGTCTACCCGCCATAGAGGCCTATGGGGGTAGACCTGGCCTCCGCCCGCCGGAGGCCCGGTCTACCCGCCTAGGCCTGAATGGCGGGTAGACCTGGCCTCCGCCCGCCGGAGGCCCGGTCTACCCGCCTAGGCCTGAATGGCGGGTAGACCTGGCCTCCGCCCGCCGGAGGCCCGGTCTACCCGCATAGGCCTGAATGGCGGGTAGACCTGGCCTCCGCCCCCCGGAGGCCCGGTCTACCCGCATAGGCCTGAATGGCGGGTAGACCGGGCCTCCGCCCGCCGGGTAGACCTGGCCTCCGCCAGCCGGGTAGACCTGGCCTCCGGGCCTCCGTCCGGCCGGGGCTGGAGACGCCGCCGCTTCCCCCCGGGTAGAACACTCCCTCCGGGGCTTAATTTTCCACAGCGGGAGGGGGGGGCGTCCCCGGGGCTTAAGGATCCGCTTCCCCTGGCCGGGGCTCCCACCTCCCTTCCCGGGCTTAAGGCCCCGCCGGCAGGCAGGCAGGCAGGCTGGGGAAGGGACCGAGTGGGGAGCGGAGGCCCGGTCTACCCGCCATAGAGGCCTATGGGGGTAGACCTGGCCTCCGCCCGCCGGAGGCCCGGTCTACCCGCATAGGCCTGAATGGCGGGTAGACCTGGCCTCCGGGCCTCCGGCCGGCCCGGCCTGGAGACCCCGCCGCTTCCCCCCGGGAAGAACACTCCCTCCGGGGCTTAATTTTCCACAGTGGGAGGGGGGGGGCGTCCCCGGGGCTTAAGGATCCGCTTCCCCTGGCCGGGGCTCCCACCTCCCTTCCCGGGCTTAAGGCCCCGCCGGCAGGCAGGCAGGCAGGCTGGGGAAGGGACCGAGTGGGGAGCGGAGGCCCGGTCTACCCGCCATAGAGGCCTATGGGGGTAGACCTGGCCTCCGCCCGCCGGAGGCCCGGTCTACCCGCATAGGCCTGAATGGCGGGTAGACCTGGCCTCCGCCCCCCGGAGGCCCGGTCTACCCGCATAGGCCTGAATGGCGGGTAGACCTGGCCTCCGCCCGCCGGGTAGACCTGGCCTCCGGGCCTCCGTCCGGCCGGGGCTGGAGACGCCGCCGCTTCCCCCCGGGAAGAACACTCCCTCCGGGGCTTAATTTTCCACAGTGGGAGGGGGGGGGCGTCCCCGGGGCTTAAGGATCCGCTTCCCCTGGCCGGGGCTCCCACCTCCCTTCCCGGGCTTAAGGCCCCGCCGGCAGGCAGGCAGGCAGGCTGGGGAAGGGACCGTGTCGGGAGCGGAGGCCCGGTCTACCCGCCATAGAGGCCTATGGGGGTAGACCTGGCCTCCGCCCGCCGGAGGCCCGGTCTACCCGCCTAGGCCTGAATGGCGGGTAGACCTGGCCTCCGCCCGCCGGAGGCCCGGTCTACCTGCCTAGGCCTGAATGGCGGGTAGACCTGGCCTCCGCCCGCCGGAGGCCCGGTCTACCCGCATAGGCCTGAATGGCGGGTAGACCTGGCCTCCGCCCCCCGGAGGCCCGGTCTACCCGCATAGGCCTGAATGGCGGGTAGACCGGGCCTCCGCCCGCCGGGTAGACCTGGCCTCCGCCAGCCGGGTAGACCTGGCCTCCGGGCCTCCGTCCGGCCGGGGCTGGAGACGCCGCCGCTTCCCCCCGGGTAGAACACTCCCTCCGGGGCTTAATTTTCCACAGCGGGAGGGGGGGGCGTCCCCGGGGCTTAAGGATCCGCTTCCCCTGGCCGGGGCTCCCACCTCCCTTCCCGGGCTTAAGGCCCCGCCGGCAGGCAGGCTAGGGAAGGGACCGAGTGGGGAGCGGAGGCCCGGTCTACCCGCCATAGAGGCCTATGGGGGTAGACCTGGCCTCCGCCCGCCGGAGGCCCGGTCTACCCGCATAGGCCTGAATGGCGGGTAGACCTGGCCTCCGCCCGCCGGAGGCCCGGTCTACCCGCATAGGCCTGAATGGCGGGTAGACCTGGCCTCCGCCCGCCGGAGGCCCGGTCTACCCGCATAGGCCTGAATGGCGGGTAGACCTGGCCTCCGCCCGCCGGAGGCCCGGTCTACCCGCCTAGGCCTGAATGGCGGGTAGACCTGGCCTCCGCCCGCCGGAGGCCCGGTCTACCCGCATAGGCCTGAATGGCGGGTAGACCTGGCCTCCGCCCCCCGGAGGCCCGGTCTACCCGCATAGGCCTGAATGGCGGGTAGACCTGGCCTCCGCCCGCCGGAGGCCCGGTCTACCCGCATAGGCCTGAATGGCGGGTAGACCTGGCCTCCGCCCGCCGGGTAGACCTGGCCTCCGGGCCTCCGTCCGGCCGGGGCTGGAGACGCCGCCGCTTCCCCCCGGGAAGAACACTCCCTCCGGGGCTTAATTTTCCACAGTGGGAGGGGGGGCGTCCCCGGGGCTTAAGGATCCGCTTCCCCTGGCCGGGGCTCCCAGCTCCCTTCCCGGGCTTAAGGCCCCGCCGGCAGGCAGGCAGGCAGGCTGGGGAAGGGACCGAGTCGGGAGCGGAGGCCCGGTCTACCCGCCATAGAGGCCTATGGGGGTAGACCTGGCCTCCGCCCGCCGGAGGCCCGGTCTACCCGCATAGGCCTGAATGGCGGGTAGACCTGGCCTCCGCCAGCCGGAGGCCCGGTCTACCCGCATAGGCCTGAATGGCGGGTAGACCTGGCCTCCGCCCCCCGGAGGCCCGGTCTACCCGCATAGGCCTGAATGGCGGGTAGACCTGGCCTCCGCCCCCCGGAGGCCCGGTCTACCCGCATAGGCCTGAATGGCGGGTAGACCTGGCCTCCGCCCCCCGGAGGCCCGGTCTACCCGCATAGGCCTGCATGGGGGTAGACCTGGCCTCCGCCCGCCGGGTAGACCGGGCCTCCGGGCCTCCGTCCGGCCGGGGCTGGAGACGCCGCCGCTTCCCCCCGGGAAGAACACTCCCTCCGGGGCTTAATTTTCCACAGTGGGAGGGGGGGCGTCCCCGGGGCTTAAGGATCCGCTTCCCCTGGCCGGGGCTCCCACCTCCCTTCCCGGGCTTAAGGCCCCGCTGGCAGGCAGGCAGGCAGGCAGGCAGGCAGGCTGGGGAAGGGACCGAGTCGGGAGCGGAGGCCCGGTCTACCCGCCATAGAGGCCTATGGGGGTAGACCTGGCCTCCGCCCGCCGGAGGCCCGGTCTACCCGCATAGGCCTGAATGGCGGGTAGACCGGGCCTCCGCCCCCCGGAGGCCCGGTCTACCCGCATAGGCCTGAATGGCGGGTAGACCTGGCCTCCGCCCCCCGGAGGCCCGGTCTACCCGCATAGGCCTGAATGGCGGGTAGACCTGGCCTCCGCCCGCCGGGTAGACCTGGCCTCCGGGCCTCCGTCCGGCCGGGGCTGGAGACGCCGCCGCTTCCCCCCGGGAAGAACACTCCCTCCGGGGCTTAATTTTCCACAGTGGGTGGGGGGGGCGTCCCCGGGGCTTAAGGATCCGCTTCCCCTGGCCGGGGCTCCCACCTCCCTTCCCGGGCTTAAGGCCCCGCCGGCAGGCAGGCTGGGGAAGGGACCGAGTGGGGAGCGGAGGCCCGGTCTACCCGCCATAGAGGCCTATGGGGGTAGACCTGGCCTCCGCCCGCCGGAGGCCCGGTCTACCCGCATAGGCCTGAATGGCGGGTAGACCGGGCCTCCGCCTGCCGGAGGCCCGGTCTACCCGCATAGGCCTGAATGGCGGGTAGACCTGGCCTCCGCCCCCCGGAGGCCCGGTCTACCCGCATAGGCCTGAATGGCGGGTAGACCTGGCCTCCGCCCGCCGGGTAGACCTGGCCTCCGGGCCTCCGTCCGGCCGGGGCTGGAGACGCTGCCGCTTCCCCCCGGGAAGAACACTCCCTCCGGGGCTTAATTTTCCACAGTGGGTGGGGGGGCGTCCCCGGGGCTTAAGGATCCGCTTCCCCTGGCCGGGGCTCCCACCTCCCTTCCCGGGCTTAAGGCCCCGCCGGCAGGCAGGCAGGCAGGCTGGGGAAGGGACCAAGTCGGGAGCGGAGGCCCGGTCTACCCGCCATAGAGGCCTATGGGGGTAGACCTGGCCTCCGCCCCCCGGAGGCCCGGTCTACCCGCATAGGCCTGAATGGCGGGTAGACCTGGCCTCCGCCCGCCGGAGGCCCGGTCTACCCGCATAGGCCTGAATGGCGGGTAGACCTGGCCTCCGCCCCCCGGAGGCCCGGTCTACCCGCATAGGCCTGAATGGCGGGTAGACCTGGCCTCCGCCCGCCGGGTAGACCTGGCCTCCGGGCCTCCGTCCGGCCGGGGCTGGAGACGCCGCCGCTTCCCCCCGGGAAGAACACTCCCTCCGGGGCTTAATTTTCCACAGTGGGTGGGGGGGGCGTCCCCGGGGCTTAAGGATCCGCTTCCCCTGGCCGGGGCTCCCACCTCCCTTCCCGGGCTTAAGGCCCCGCCGGCAGGCAGGCTGGGGAAGGGACCGAGTGGGGAGCGGAGGCCCGGTCTACCCGCCATAGAGGCCTATGGGGGTAGACCTGGCCTCCGCCCGCCGGAGGCCCGGTCTACCCGCATAGGCCTGAATGGCGGGTAGACCGGGCCTCCGCCCGCCGGAGGCCCGGTCTACCCGCATAGGCCTGAATGGCGGGTAGACCTGGCCTCCGCCCCCCGGAGGCCCGGTCTACCCGCATAGGCCTGAATGGCGGGTAGACCTGGCCTCCGCCCGCCGGGTAGACCTGGCCTCCGGGCCTCCGTCCGGCCGGGGCTGGAGACGCTGCCGCTTCCCCCCGGGAAGAACACTCCCTCCGGGGCTTAATTTTCCACAGTGGGTGGGGGGGCGTCCCCGGGGCTTAAGGATCCGCTTCCCCTGGCCGGGGCTCCCACCTCCCTTCCCGGGCTTAAGGCCCCGCCGGCAGGCAGGCAGGCAGGCTGGGGAAGGGACCAAGTCGGGAGCGGAGGCCCGGTCTACCCGCCATAGAGGCCTATGGGGGTAGACCTGGCCTCCGCCCCCCGGAGGCCCGGTCTACCCGCATAGGCCTGAATGGCGGGTAGACCTGGCCTCCGCCCGCCGGAGGCCCGGTCTACCCGCATAGGCCTGAATGGCGGGTAGACCGGGCCTCCGCCCGCCGGGTAGACCTGGCCTCCGCCAGCCGGGTAGACCTGGCCTCCGGGCCTCCGTCCGGCCGGGGCTGGAGACGCCGCCGCTTCCCCCCGGGTAGAACACTCCCTCCGGGGCTTAATTTTCCACAGCGGGAGGGGGGGGCGTCCCCGGGGCTTAAGGATCCGCTTCCCCTGGCCGGGGCTCCCACCTCCCTTCCCGGGCTTAAGGCCCCGCCGGCAGGCAGGCAGGCAGGCTGGGGAAGGGACCGAGTGGGGAGCGGAGGCCCGGTCTACCCGCCATAGAGGCCTATGGGGGTAGACCTGGCCTCCGCCCGCCGGAGGCCCGGTCTACCCGCATAGGCCTGAATGGCGGGTAGACCTGGCCTCCGGGCCTCCGGCCGGCCCGGCCTGGAGACCCCGCCGCTTCCCCCCGGGAAGAACACTCCCTCCGGGGCTTAATTTTCCACAGTGGGAGGGGGGGGGCGTCCCCGGGGCTTAAGGATCCGCTTCCCCTGGCCGGGGCTCCCACCTCCCTTCCCGGGCTTAAGGCCCCGCCGGCAGGCAGGCAGGCAGGCTGGGGAAGGGACCGAGTGGGGAGCGGAGGCCCGGTCTACCCGCCATAGAGGCCTATGGGGGTAGACCTGGCCTCCGCCCGCCGGAGGCCCGGTCTACCCGCATAGGCCTGAATGGCGGGTAGACCTGGCCTCCGCCCCCCGGAGGCCCGGTCTACCCGCATAGGCCTGAATGGCGGGTAGACCTGGCCTCCGCCCGCCGGGTAGACCTGGCCTCCGGGCCTCCGTCCGGCCGGGGCTGGAGACGCCGCCGCTTCCCCCCGGGAAGAACACTCCCTCCGGGGCTTAATTTTCCACAGTGGGAGGGGGGGGCGTCCCCGGGGCTTAAGGATCCGCTTCCCCTGGCCGGGGCTCCCACCTCCCTTCCCGGGCTTAAGGCCCCGCCGGCAGGCAGGCAGGCAGGCTGGGGAAGGGACCGTGTCGGGAGCGGAGGCCCGGTCTACCCGCCATAGAGGCCTATGGGGGTAGACCTGGCCTCCGCCCGCCGGAGGCCCGGTCTACCCGCCTAGGCCTGAATGGCGGGTAGACCTGGCCTCCGCCCGCCGGAGGCCCGGTCTACCCGCCTAGGCCTGAATGGCGGGTAGACCTGGCCTCCGCCCGCCGGAGGCCCGGTCTACCCGCATAGGCCTGAATGGCGGGTAGACCTGGCCTCCGCCCCCCGGAGGCCCGGTCTACCCGCATAGGCCTGAATGGCGGGTAGACCGGGCCTCCGCCCGCCGGGTAGACCTGGCCTCCGCCAGCCGGGTAGACCTGGCCTCCGGGCCTCCGTCCGGCCGGGGCTGGAGACGCCGCTGCTTCCCCCCGGGTAGAACACTCCCTCCGGGGCTTAATTTTCCACAGCGGGAGGGGGGGGCGTCCCCGGGGCTTAAGGATCCGCTTCCCCTGGCCGGGGCTCCCACCTCCCTTCCCGGGCTTAAGGCCCCGCCGGCAGGCAGGCAGGCAGGCTGGGGAAGGGACCGAGTGGGGAGCGGAGGCCCGGTCTACCCGCCATAGAGGCCTATGGGGGTAGACCTGGCCTCCGCCCGCCGGAGGCCCGGTCTACCCGCATAGGCCTGAATGGCGGGTAGACCTGGCCTCCGGGCCTCCGGCCGGCCCGGCCTGGAGACCCCGCCGCTTCCCCCCGGGAAGAACACTCCCTCCGGGGCTTAATTTTCCACAGTGGGAGGGGGGGGGCGTCCCCGGGGCTTAAGGATCCGCTTCCCCTGGCCGGGGCTCCCACCTCCCTTCCCGGGCTTAAGGCCCCGCCGGCAGGCAGGCAGGCAGGCTGGGGAAGGGACCGAGTGGGGAGCGGAGGCCCGGTCTACCCGCCATAGAGGCCTATGGGGGTAGACCTGGCCTCCGCCCGCCGGAGGCCCGGTCTACCCGCATAGGCCTGAATGGCGGGTAGACCTGGCCTCCGCCCCCCGGAGGCCCGGTCTACCCGCATAGGCCTGAATGGCGGGTAGACCTGGCCTCCGCCCGCCGGGTAGACCTGGCCTCCGGGCCTCCGTCCGGCCGGGGCTGGAGACGCCGCCGCTTCCCCCCGGGAAGAACACTCCCTCCGGGGCTTAATTTTCCACAGTGGGAGGGGGGGGGCGTCCCCGGGGCTTAAGGATCCGCTTCCCCTGGCCGGGGCTCCCACCTCCCTTCCCGGGCTTAAGGCCCCGCCGGCAGGCAGGCAGGCAGGCTGGGGAAGGGACCGTGTCGGGAGCGGAGGCCCGGTCTACCCGCCATAGAGGCCTATGGGGGTAGACCTGGCCTCCGCCCGCCGGAGGCCCGGTCTACCCGCCTAGGCCTGAATGGCGGGTAGACCTGGCCTCCGCCCGCCGGAGGCCCGGTCTACCTGCCTAGGCCTGAATGGCGGGTAGACCTGGCCTCCGCCCGCCGGAGGCCCGGTCTACCCGCATAGGCCTGAATGGCGGGTAGACCTGGCCTCCGCCCCCCGGAGGCCCGGTCTACCCGCATAGGCCTGAATGGCGGGTAGACCGGGCCTCCGCCCGCCGGGTAGACCTGGCCTCCGCCAGCCGGGTAGACCTGGCCTCCGGGCCTCCGTCCGGCCGGGGCTGGAGACGCCGCCGCTTCCCCCCGGGTAGAACACTCCCTCCGGGGCTTAATTTTCCACAGCGGGAGGGGGGGGCGTCCCCGGGGCTTAAGGATCCGCTTCCCCTGGCCGGGGCTCCCACCTCCCTTCCCGGGCTTAAGGCCCCGCCGGCAGGCAGGCAGGCAGGCTGGGGAAGGGACCGAGTGGGGAGCGGAGGCCCGGTCTACCCGCCATAGAGGCCTATGGGGGTAGACCTGGCCTCCGCCCGCCGGAGGCCCGGTCTACCCGCATAGGCCTGAATGGCGGGTAGACCTGGCCTCCGCCCCCCGGAGGCCCGGTCTACCCGCATAGGCCTGAATGGCGGGTAGACCTGGCCTCCGCCCGCCGGGTAGACCTGGCCTCCGGGCCTCCGTCCGGCCGGGGCTGGAGACGCCGCCGCTTCCCCCCGGGAAGAACACTCCCTCCGGGGCTTAATTTTCCACAGTGGGAGGGGGGGGGCGTCCCCGGGGCTTAAGGATCCGCTTCCCCTGGCCGGGGCTCCCACCTCCCTTCCCGGGCTTAAGGCCCCGCCGGCAGGCAGGCAGGCAGGCTGGGGAAGGGACCGTGTCGGGAGCGGAGGCCCGGTCTACCCGCCATAGAGGCCTATGGGGGTAGACCTGGCCTCCGCCCGCCGGAGGCCCGGTCTACCCGCCTAGGCCTGAATGGCGGGTAGACCTGGCCTCCGCCCGCCGGAGGCCCGGTCTACCTGCCTAGGCCTGAATGGCGGGTAGACCTGGCCTCCGCCCGCCGGAGGCCCGGTCTACCCGCATAGGCCTGAATGGCGGGTAGACCTGGCCTCCGCCCCCCGGAGGCCCGGTCTACCCGCATAGGCCTGAATGGCGGGTAGACCGGGCCTCCGCCCGCCGGGTAGACCTGGCCTCCGCCAGCCGGGTAGACCTGGCCTCCGGGCCTCCGTCCGGCCGGGGCTGGAGACGCCGCCGCTTCCCCCCGGGTAGAACACTCCCTCCGGGGCTTAATTTTCCACAGCGGGAGGGGGGGGCGTCCCCGGGGCTTAAGGATCCGCTTCCCCTGGCCGGGGCTCCCACCTCCCTTCCCGGGCTTAAGGCCCCGCCGGCAGGCAGGCTGGGGAAGGGACCGAGTGGGGAGCGGAGGCCCGGTCTACCCGCCATAGAGGCCTATGGGGGTAGACCTGGCCTCCGCCCGCCGGAGGCCCGGTCTACCCGCATAGGCCTGAATGGCGGGTAGACCTGGCCTCCGCCCGCCGGAGGCCCGGTCTACCCGCATAGGCCTGAATGGCGGGTAGACCTGGCCTCCGCCCGCCGGAGGCCCGGTCTACCCGCATAGGCCTGAATGGCGGGTAGACCTGGCCTCCGCCCGCCGGAGGCCCGGTCTACCCGCCTAGGCCTGAATGGCGGGTAGACCTGGCCTCCGCCCGCCGGAGGCCCGGTCTACCCGCATAGGCCTGAATGGCGGGTAGACCTGGCCTCCGCCCCCCGGAGGCCCGGTCTACCCGCATAGGCCTGAATGGCGGGTAGACCTGGCCTCCGCCCGCCGGAGGCCCGGTCTACCCGCATAGGCCTGAATGGCGGGTAGACCTGGCCTCCGCCCGCCGGGTAGACCTGGCCTCCGGGCCTCCGTCCGGCCGGGGCTGGAGACGCCGCCGCTTCCCCCCGGGAAGAACACTCCCTCCGGGGCTTAATTTTCCACAGTGGGAGGGGGGGCGTCCCCGGGGCTTAAGGATCCGCTTCCCCTGGCCGGGGCTCCCAGCTCCCTTCCCGGGCTTAAGGCCCCGCCGGCAGGCAGGCAGGCAGGCTGGGGAAGGGACCGAGTCGGGAGCGGAGGCCCGGTCTACCCGCCATAGAGGCCTATGGGGGTAGACCTGGCCTCCGCCCGCCGGAGGCCCGGTCTACCCGCATAGGCCTGAATGGCGGGTAGACCTGGCCTCCGCCAGCCGGAGGCCCGGTCTACCCGCATAGGCCTGAATGGCGGGTAGACCTGGCCTCCGCCCCCCGGAGGCCCGGTCTACCCGCATAGGCCTGAATGGCGGGTAGACCTGGCCTCCGCCCCCCGGAGGCCCGGTCTACCCGCATAGGCCTGAATGGCGGGTAGACCTGGCCTCCGCCCGCCGGGTAGACCGGGCCTCCGGGCCTCCGTCCGGCCGGGGCTGGAGACGCCGCCGCTTCCCCCCGGGAAGAACACTCCCTCCGGGGCTTAATTTTCCACAGTGGGAGGGGGGGCGTCCCCGGGGCTTAAGGATCCGCTTCCCCTGGCCGGGGCTCCCACCTCCCTTCCCGGGCTTAAGGCCCCGCTGGCAGGCAGGCAGGCAGGCAGGCAGGCAGGCTGGGGAAGGGACCGAGTCGGGAGCGGAGGCCCGGTCTACCCGCCATAGAGGCCTATGGGGGTAGACCTGGCCTCCGCCCGCCGGAGGCCCGGTCTACCCGCATAGGCCTGAATGGCGGGTAGACCGGGCCTCCGCCCCCCGGAGGCCCGGTCTACCCGCATAGGCCTGAATGGCGGGTAGACCTGGCCTCCGCCCCCCGGAGGCCCGGTCTACCCGCATAGGCCTGAATGGCGGGTAGACCTGGCCTCCGCCCGCCGGGTAGACCTGGCCTCCGGGCCTCCGTCCGGCCGGGGCTGGAGACGCCGCCGCTTACCCCCGGGAAGAACACTCCCTCCGGGGCTTAATTTTCCACAGTGGGTGGGGGGGGCGTCCCCGGGGCTTAAGGATCCGCTTCCCCTGGCCGGGGCTCCCACCTCCCTTCCCGGGCTTAAGGCCCCGCCGGCAGGCAGGCTGGGGAAGGGACCGAGTGGGGAGCGGAGGCCCGGTCTACCCGCCATAGAGGCCTATGGGGGTAGACCTGGCCTCCGCCCGCCGGAGGCCCGGTCTACCCGCATAGGCCTGAATGGCGGGTAGACCGGGCCTCCGCCCGCCGGAGGCCCGGTCTACCCGCATAGGCCTGAATGGCGGGTAGACCTGGCCTCCGCCCCCCGGAGGCCCGGTCTACCCGCATAGGCCTGAATGGCGGGTAGACCTGGCCTCCGCCCGCCGGGTAGACCTGGCCTCCGGGCCTCCGTCCGGCCGGGGCTGGAGACGCTGCCGCTTCCCCCCGGGAAGAACACTCCCTCCGGGGCTTAATTTTCCACAGTGGGTGGGGGGGCGTCCCCGGGGCTTAAGGATCCGCTTCCCCTGGCCGGGGCTCCCACCTCCCTTCCCGGGCTTAAGGCCCCGCCGGCAGGCAGGCAGGCAGGCTGGGGAAGGGACCAAGTCGGGAGCGGAGGCCCGGTCTACCCGCCATAGAGGCCTATGGGGGTAGACCTGGCCTCCGCCCCCCGGAGGCCCGGTCTACCCGCATAGGCCTGAATGGCGGGTAGACCTGGCCTCCGCCCGCCGGAGGCCCGGTCTACCCGCATAGGCCTGAATGGCGGGTAGACCGGGCCTCCGCCCGCCGGGTAGACCTGGCCTCCGCCAGCCGGGTAGACCTGGCCTCCGGGCCTCCGTCCGGCCGGGGCTGGAGACGCCGCCGCTTCCCCCCGGGTAGAACACTCCCTCCGGGGCTTAATTTTCCACAGCGGGAGGGGGGGGCGTCCCCGGGGCTTAAGGATCCGCTTCCCCTGGCCGGGGCTCCCACCTCCCTTCCCGGGCTTAAGGCCCCGCCGGCAGGCAGGCAGGCAGGCTGGGGAAGGGACCGAGTGGGGAGCGGAGGCCCGGTCTACCCGCCATAGAGGCCTATGGGGGTAGACCTGGCCTCCGCCCGCCGGAGGCCCGGTCTACCCGCATAGGCCTGAATGGCGGGTAGACCTGGCCTCCGGGCCTCCGGCCGGCCCGGCCTGGAGACCCCGCCGCTTCCCCCCGGGAAGAACACTCCCTCCGGGGCTTAATTTTCCACAGTGGGAGGGGGGGGGCGTCCCCGGGGCTTAAGGATCCGCTTCCCCTGGCCGGGGCTCCCACCTCCCTTCCCGGGCTTAAGGCCCCGCCGGCAGGCAGGCAGGCAGGCTGGGGAAGGGACCGAGTGGGGAGCGGAGGCCCGGTCTACCCGCCATAGAGGCCTATGGGGGTAGACCTGGCCTCCGCCCGCCGGAGGCCCGGTCTACCCGCATAGGCCTGAATGGCGGGTAGACCTGGCCTCCGCCCCCCGGAGGCCCGGTCTACCCGCATAGGCCTGAATGGCGGGTAGACCTGGCCTCCGCCCGCCGGAGGCCCGGTCTACCCGCATAGGCCTGAATGGCGGGTAGACCTGGCCTCCGCCCCCCGGAGGCCCGGTCTACCCGCATAGGCCTGAATGGCGGGTAGACCTGGCCTCCGCCCGCCGGAGGCCCGGTCTACCCGCATAGGCCTGAATGGCGCGTAGACCTGGCCTCCGCCCGCCGGGTAGACCTGGCCTCCGGGCCTCCGTCCGGCCGGGGCTGGAGACGCCGCCGCTTCCCCCCGGGAAGAACACTCCCTCCGGGGCTTAATTTTCCACAGTGGGAGGGGGGGCGTCCCCGGGGCTTAAGGATCCGCTTCCCCTGGCCGGGGCTCCCAGCTCCCTTCCCGGGCTTAAGGCCCCGCCGGCAGGCAGGCAGGCAGGCTGGGGAAGGGACCGAGTCGGGAGCGGAGGCCCGGTCTACCCGCCATAGAGGCCTATGGGGGTAGACCTGGCCTCCGCCCGCCGGAGGCCCGGTCTACCCGCATAGGCCTGAATGGCGGGTAGACCTGGCCTCCGCCAGCCGGAGGCCCGGTCTACCCGCATAGGCCTGAATGGCGGGTAGACCTGGCCTCCGCCCCCCGGAGGCCCGGTCTACCCGCATAGGCCTGAATGGCGGGTAGACCTGGCCTCCGCCCCCCGGAGGCCCGGTCTACCCGCATAGGCCTGAATGGCGGGTAGACCTGGCCTCCGCCCCCCGGAGGCCCGGTCTACCCGCATAGGCCTGCATGGGGGTAGACCTGGCCTCCGCCCGCCGGGTAGACCGGGCCTCCGGGCCTCCGTCCGGCCGGGGCTGGAGACGCCGCCGCTTCCCCCCGGGAAGAACACTCCCTCCGGGGCTTAATTTTCCACAGTGGGAGGGGGGGCGTCCCCGGGGCTTAAGGATCCGCTTCCCCTGGCCGGGGCTCCCACCTCCCTTCCCGGGCTTAAGGCCCCGCTGGCAGGCAGGCAGGCAGGCAGGCAGGCAGGCTGGGGAAGGGACCGAGTCGGGAGCGGAGGCCCGGTCTACCCGCCATAGAGGCCTATGGGGGTAGACCTGGCCTCCGCCCGCCGGAGGCCCGGTCTACCCGCATAGGCCTGAATGGCGGGTAGACCGGGCCTCCGCCCCCCGGAGGCCCGGTCTACCCGCATAGGCCTGAATGGCGGGTAGACCTGGCCTCCGCCCCCCGGAGGCCCGGTCTACCCGCATAGGCCTGAATGGCGGGTAGACCTGGCCTCCGCCCGCCGGGTAGACCTGGCCTCCGGGCCTCCGTCCGGCCGGGGCTGGAGACGCCGCCGCTTCCCCCCGGGAAGAACACTCCCTCCGGGGCTTAATTTTCCACAGTGGGTGGGGGGGGCGTCCCCGGGGCTTAAGGATCCGCTTCCCCTGGCCGGGGCTCCCACCTCCCTTCCCGGGCTTAAGGCCCCGCCGGCAGGCAGGCTGGGGAAGGGACCGAGTGGGGAGCGGAGGCCCGGTCTACCCGCCATAGAGGCCTATGGGGGTAGACCTGGCCTCCGCCCGCCGGAGGCCCGGTCTACCCGCATAGGCCTGAATGGCGGGTAGACCGGGCCTCCGCCCGCCGGAGGCCCGGTCTACCCGCATAGGCCTGAATGGCGGGTAGACCTGGCCTCCGCCCCCCGGAGGCCCGGTCTACCCGCATAGGCCTGAATGGCGGGTAGACCTGGCCTCCGCCCGCCGGGTAGACCTGGCCTCCGGGCCTCCGTCCGGCCGGGGCTGGAGACGCCGCCGCTTCCCCCCGGGAAGAACACTCCCTCCGGGGCTTAATTTTCCACAGTGGGGGGGGGGGGGGCGTCCCCGGGGCTTAAGGATCCGCTTCCCCTGGCCGGGGCTCCCACCTCCCTTCCCGGGCTTAAGGCCCCGCTGGCAGGCAGGCAGGCAGGCAGGCAGGCAGGCTGGGGAAGGGACCGAGTCGGGAGCGGAGGCCCGGTCTACCCGCCATAGAGGCCTATGGGGGTAGACCTGGCCTCCGCCCGCCGGAGGCCCGGTCTACCCGCATAGGCCTGAATGGCGGGTAGACCGGGCCTCCGCCCCCCGGAGGCCCGGTCTACCCGCATAGGCCTGAATGGCGGGTAGACCTGGCCTCCGCCCCCCGGAGGCCCGGTCTACCCGCATAGGCCTGAATGGCGGGTAGACCTGGCCTCCGCCCGCCGGGTAGACCTGGCCTCCGGGCCTCCGTCCGGCCGGGGCTGGAGACGCCGCCGCTTCCCCCCGGGAAGAACACTCCCTCCGGGGCTTAATTTTCCACAGTGGGTGGGGGGGGCGTCCCCGGGGCTTAAGGATCCGCTTCCCCTGGCCGGGGCTCCCAGCTCCCTTCCCGGGCTTAAGGCCCCGCCGGCAGGCAGGCAGGCAGGCTGGGGAAGGGACCGAGTCGGGAGCGGAGGCCCGGTCTACCCGCCATAGAGGCCTATGGGGGTAGACCTGGCCTCCGCCCGCCGGAGGCCCGGTCTACCCGCATAGGCCTGAATGGCGGGTAGACCTGGCCTCCGCCAGCCGGAGGCCCGGTCTACCCGCATAGGCCTGAATGGCGGGTAGACCTGGCCTCCGCCCCCCGGAGGCCCGGTCTACCCGCATAGGCCTGAATGGCGGGTAGACCTGGCCTCCGCCCCCCGGAGGCCCGGTCTACCCGCATAGGCCTGAATGGCGGGTAGACCTGGCCTCCGCCCCCCGGAGGCCCGGTCTACCCGCATAGGCCTGAATGGCGGGTAGACCTGGCCTCCGCCCGCCGGGTAGACCTGGCCTCCGGGCCTCCGGCCGGCCCGGCCTGGAGACCCCGCCGCTTCCCCCCGGGAAGAACACTCCCTCCGGGGCTTAATTTTCCACAGTGGGAGGGGGGGGGCGTCCCCGGGGCTTAAGGATCCGCTTCCCCTGGCCGGGGCTCCCACCTCCCTTCCCGGGCTTAAGGCCCCGCCGGCAGGCAGGCTGGGGAAGGGACCGAGTGGGGAGCGGAGGCCCGGTCTACCCGCCATAGAGGCCTATGGGGGTAGACCTGGCCTCCGCCCGCCGGAGGCCCGGTCTACCCGCATAGGCCTGAATGGCGGGTAGACCGGGCCTCCGCCCGCCGGGTAGACCTGGCCTCCGGGCCTCCGGCCGGCCGGGCCTGGAGACGCCGCCGCTTCCCCCCCGGGAGGACACCCGCCCCCGGGCTTAATTTTCCAGTCGGGGGGGGGGGTGTTGGCGCACCCCGGGGCTTAAGGCTCCCCTTCCCCGAGCCGAGCCACCCCCCCCTTCCCGGGCTTAATGCTCGGCTCACCCCGTGGAGGTAGGCCTCTGGTGGAGGGAAGCGGGCAGGCGGGCAGGCCAGGGGCTGACGAAAGCTCCACCAACCTCTTCCTGCTGCTGCTGCTACTGCCAGCCTGCCTGGCTGAACTGTTTCCAGCCAGGGTGACATCACAGTAGGGCAGGCAGGGCACCTGGCTGCTGCTGCTGCTGCCAGCCTGCCTACCTGGCTGAACTGTTTCCAGCCAGGGTGACATCACAGTAGGGCAGGCAGGACCCATGGCTGCTGCTGCCAGAAGCCAGCCCTGCCTGCCTGGCTGAACTGTTTCCAGCCAGGGTGACATCACAGTAGGGCAGGCAGGACCATTGGCTGCTGCTGCTGGAAGCAGTGGTGCCTGCCTGCCTGCCCGCCTGAACTGTTTCCACCCAGGGCGATCTCACACGACAGCAGGCCGGGCAGAGTCCGGAACGGCGGCCCGGTCTACCCGCCCTAGCCGGCAAGGGAGGTAGACCTGGCCTCCGCCCCTCGGAGGCCCGGTCTACCCGCCCCAGAAGGCTAGGGAGGTAGACCGGGCCTCCGGAGGCCACCGGCTGCTATGGAGGTAGACCGGGCCTCCGGCCGTCGGAGGCCCGGTCTACCCGCCCCGGAAGGCTAGGGAGGGAGACCGGGCCTCCGGAGGCCACCGGCTGCTATGGAGGTAGACCGGGCCTCCGGCCGTCGGAGGCCCGGTCTACCCGCCCCAGAAGGCTAGGGAGGGAGACCGGGCCTCCGGAGGCCACCGGCTGCTATGGAGGTAGACCGGGCCTCCGGCCGTCGGAGGCCCGGTCTACCCGCCCCGGAAGGCTAGGGAGGTAGACCGGGCCTCCGGAGGCCACCGGCTGCTATGGAGGTAGACCGGGCCTCCGGCCGTCGGAGGCCCGGTCTACCCGCCCCGGAAGCCCCGCGGAGGTAGACCGGGCCTCCGGAGGCCACCGGCTGCTATGGAGGTAG
>NC_069658.1:222089297-222104297 GCF_027244095.1 Hemicordylus capensis
ACCTGGCCTCCGCCCGCCGGGTAGACCTGGCCTCCGGGCCTCCGTCCGGCCGGGGCTGGAGACGCCGCCGCTTCCCCCCGGGAAGAACACTCCCTCCGGGGCTTAATTTTCCACAGTGGGAGGGGGGGGCGTCCCCGGGGCTGGCAGGCAGGCAGGCTGGGGAAGGGACCGAGTGGGGAGCGGAGGCCCGGTCTACCCGCCATAGAGGCCTATGGGGGTAGACCTGGCCTCCGCCCGCCGGAGGCCCGGTCTACCCGCATAGGCCTGAATGGCGGGTAGACCTGGCCTCCGCCCCCCGGAGGCCCGGTCTACCCGCATAGGCCTGAATGGCGGGTAGACCTGGCCTCCGCCCGCCGGGTAGACCTGGCCTCCGGGCCTCCGTCCGGCCGGGGCTGGAGACGCCGCCGCTTCCCCCCGGGAAGAACACTCCCTCCGGGGCTTAATTTTCCACAGTGGGGGGGGGCGTCCCCGGGGCTTAAGGATCCGCTTCCCCTGGCCGGGGCTCCCACCTCCCTTCCCGGGCTTAAGGCCCCGCCGGCAGGCAGGCTGGGGAAGGGACCGAGTGGGGAGCGGAGGCCCGGTCTACCCGCCATAGAGGCCTATGGGGGTAGACCTGGCCTCCGCCCGCCGGAGGCCCGGTCTACCCGCATAGGCCTGAATGGCGGGTAGACCTGGCCTCCGCCCGCCGGAGGCCCGGTCTACCCGCATAGGCCTGAATGGCGGGTAGACCTGGCCTCCGCCCGCCGGAGGCCCGGTCTACCCGCATAGGCCTGAATGGCGGGTAGACCTGGCCTCCGCCCGCCGGAGGCCCGGTCTACCCGCATAGGCCTGAATGGCGGGTAGACCTGGCCTCCGCCCGCCGGAGGCCCGGTCTACCCGCATAGGCCTGAATGGCGGGTAGACCTGGCCTCCGCCCGCCGGAGGCCCGGTCTACCCGCATAGGCCTGAATGGCGGGTAGACCTGGCCTCCGCCCGCCGGGTAGACCTGGCCTCCGGGCCTCCAGCCGGCCCGGCCTGGAGACCCCGCCGCTTCCCCCCGGGAAGAACACTCCCTCCGGGGCTTAATTTTCCACAGTGGGAGGGGGGGGCGTCCCCGGGGCTTAAGGATCCGCTTCCCCTGGCCGGGGCTCCCACCTCCCTTCCCGGGCTTAAGGCCCCGCCGGCAGGCAGGCTGGGGAAGGGACCGAGTGGGGAGCGGAGGCCCGGTCTACCCGCCATAGAGGCCTATGGGGGTAGACCTGGCCTCCGCCCGCCGGAGGCCCGGTCTACCCGCCTAGGCCTGAATGGCGGGTAGACCTGGCCTCCGCCCGCCGGAGGCCCGGTCTACCCGCATAGGCCTGAATGGCGGGTAGACCTGGCCTCCGCCCCCCGGAGGTCCGGTCTACCCGCATAGGCCTGAATGGCGGGTAGACCTGGCCTCCGCCCGCCGGGTAGACCTGGCCTCCGGGCCTCCGTCCGGCCGGGGCTGGAGACGCCGCCGCTTCCCCCCGGGAAGAACACTCCCTCCGGGGCGTAATTTTCCACAGTGGGAGGGGGGGCGTCCCCGGGGCTTAAGGATCCGCTTCCCCTGGCCGGGGCTCCCACCTCCCTTCCCGGGCTTAAGGCCCCGCCGGCAGGCAGGCTGGGGAAGGGACCGAGTGGGGAGCGGAGGCCCGGTCTACCCGCCATAGAGGCCTATGGGGGTAGACCTGGCCTCCGCCCGCCGGAGGCCCGGTCTACCCGCATAGGCCTGAATGGCGGGTAGACCGGGCCTCCGCCCGCCGGGTAGACCTGGCCTCCGCCAGCCGGGTAGACCTGGCCTCCGGGCCTCCGTCCGGCCGGGGCTGGAGACGCCGCCGCTTCCCCCCGGGTAGAACACTCCCTCCGGGGCTTAATTTTCCACAGCGGGAGGGGGGGGCGTCCCCGGGGCTTAAGGATCCGCTTCCCCTGGCCGGGGCTCCCACCTCCCTTCCCGGGCTTAAGGCCCCGTTGGCAGGCAGGCAGGCAGGCTGGGGAAGGGACCGAGTCGGGAGCGGAGGCCCGGTCTACCCGCCATAGAGGCCTATGGGGGTAGACCAGGCCTCCGCCCGCCGGAGGCCCGGTCTACCCGCATAGGCCTGAATGGCGGGTAGACCGGGCCTCCGCCCCCCGGAGGCCCGGTCTACCCGCATAGGCCTGAATGGCGGGTAGACCTGGCCTCCGCCCCCCGGAGGCCCGGTCTACCCGCATAGGCCTGAATGGCGGGTAGACCTGGCCTCCGCCCGCCGGAGGCCCGGTCTACCCGCATAGGCCTGAATGGCGGGTAGCCCTGGCCTCCGCCCGCCGGGTAGACCTGGCCTCCCGGCCTCCGTCCGGCCGGGGCTGGAGACGCCGCCGCTTCCCCCCGGGAAGAACACTCCCTCCGGGGCTTAATTTTCCACAGTGGGAGGGGGGGCGTCCCCGGGGCTTAAGGATCCGCTTCCCCTGGCCGGGACTCCCACCTCCCTTCCCGGGCTTAAGGCCCCGCCGGCAGGCAGGCAGGCAGGCTGGGGAAGGGACCGAGTCGGGAGCGGAGGCCCGGTCTACCCGCCATAGAGGCCTATGGGGGTAGACCTGGCCTCCGCCCGCCGGAGGCCCGGTCTACCCGCATAGGCCTGAATGGCGGGTAGACCTGGCCTCCGCCCCCCGGAGGCCCGGTCTACCCGCATAGGCCTGAATGGCGGGTAGACCTGGCCTCCGCCCGCCGGGTAGACCTGGCCTCCGGGCCTCCGTCCGGCCGGGGCTGGAGACGCCGCCGCTTCACCCCGGGAAGAACACTCCCTCCGGGGCTTAATTTTCCACAGTGGGAGGGGGGGCGTCCCCGGGGCTTAAGGATCCGCTTCCCCTGGCCGGGGCTCCCACCTCCCTTCCCGGGCTTAAGGCCCCGCCGGCAGGCAGGCAGGCAGGCTGGGGAAGGGACCGAGTGGGGAGCGGAGGCCCGGTCTACCCGCCATAGAGGCCTATGGGGGTAGACCTGGCCTCCGCCCGCCGGAGGCCCGGTCTACCCGCATAGGCCTGAATGGCGGGTAGACCTGGCCTCCGCCCGCCGGAGGCCCGGTCTACCCGCATAGGCCTGAATGGCGGGTAGACCGGGCCTCCGCCCGCCGGGTAGACCTGGCCTCCGGGCCTCCGTCCGGCCGGGGCTGGAGACGCCGCCGCTTCCCCCCGGGAAGAACACTCCCTCCGGGGCTTAATTTTCCACAGTGGGGGGGGGGCGTCCCCGGGGCTTAAGGATCCGCTTCCCCTGGCCGGGACTCCCACCTCCCTTCCCGGGCTTAAGGCCCCGCCGGCAGGCAGGCTGGCAGGCAGGCTGGGGAAGGGACCGAGTGGTGAGCGGAGGCCCGGTCTACCCGCCATAGAGGCCTATGGGGGTAGACCTGGCCTCCGCCCGCCGGAGGCCCGGTCTACCCACATAGGCCTGAATGGCGGGTAGACCGGGCCTCCGCCCGCCGGAGGCCCGGTCTACCCGCATAGGCCTGAATGGCGGGTAGACCTGGCCTCCGCCCGCCGGAGGCCCGGTCTACCCGCATAGGCCTGAATGGCGGGTAGACCTGGCCTCCGCCCGCCGGAGGCCCGGTCTACCCGCATAGGCCTGAATGGCGGGTAGACCTGGCCTCCGCCCGCCGGAGGCCCGGTCTACCCGCCTAGGCCTGAATGGCGGGTAGACCTGGCCTCCGTCCGCCGGAGGCCCGGTCTACCCGCATAGGCCTGAATGGCGGGTAGACCTGGCTTCCGCCCCCCGGAGGCCCGGTCTACCCGCATAGGCCTGTATGGCGAGTAGACCGGGCCTCCGCCTGCCGGGTAGACCTGGCCTCCGCCCGCCGGGTAGACCTGGCCTCCGGGCCTCCGGCCGGCCCGGCCTGGAGACGCCGCCGCTTCCCCCCGGGAAGAACACTCCCTCCGGGGCTTAATTTTCCACAGTGGGAGGGGGGGGGCGTCCCCGGGGCTTAAGGATCCGCTTCCCCTGGCCGGGGCTCCCAGCTCCCTTCCCGGGCTTAAGGCCCCGCCGGCAGGCAGGCAGGCAGGCTGGGGAAGGGACCGAGTGGGGAGCGGAGGCCCGGTCTACCCGCCATAGAGGCCTATGGGGGTAGACCTGGCCTCCGCCCGCCGGAGGCCCGGTCTACCCGCATAGGCCTGAATGGCGGGTAGACCTGGCCTCCGGGCCTCCGGCCGGCCCGGCCTGGAGACGCCGCCGCTTCCCCCCGGGAAGAACACTCCCTCCGGGGCTTAATTTTCCACAGTGGGAGGGGGGGGGCGTCCCCGGGGCTTAAGGATCCGCTTCCCCTGGCCGGGGCTCCCAGCTCCCTTCCCGGGCTTAAGGCCCCGCCGGCAGGCAGGCAGGCAGGCTGGGGAAGGGACCGAGTGGGGAGCGGAGGCCCGGTCTACCCGCCATAGAGGCCTATGGGGGTAGACCTGGCCTCCGCCCGCCGGAGGCCCGGTCTACCCGCATAGGCCTGAATGGCGGGTAGACCTGGCCTCCGGGCCTCCGGCCGGCCCGGCCTGGAGACCCCGCCGCTTCCCCCCGGGAAGAACACTCCCTCCGGGGCTTAATTTTCCACAGTGGGAGGGGGGGGGCGTCCCCGGGGCTTAAGGATCCGCTTCCCCTGGCCGGGGCTCCCACCTCCCTTCCCGGGCTTAAGGCCCCGCCGGCAGGCAGGCAGGCAGGCTGGGGAAGGGACCGAGTGGGGAGCGGAGGCCCGGTCTACCCGCCATAGAGGCCTATGGGGGTAGACCTGGCCTCCGCCCGCCGGAGGCCCGGTCTACCCGCATAGGCCTGAATGGCGGGTAGACCTGGCCTCCGCCCCCCGGAGGCCCGGTCTACCCGCATAGGCCTGAATGGCGGGTAGACCTGGCCTCCGCCCGCCGGGTAGACCTGGCCTCCGGGCCTCCGTCCGGCCGGGGCTGGAGACGCCGCCGCTTCCCCCCGGGAAGAACACTCCCTCCGGGGCTTAATTTTCCACAGTGGGGGGGGGGGCGTCCCCGGGGCTTAAGGATCCGCTTCCCCTGGCCGGGGCTCCCACCTCCCTTCCCGGGCTTAAGGCCCCGCCGGCAGGCAGGCTGGGGAAGGGACCGAGTGGGGAGCGGAGGCCCGGTCTACCCGCCATAGAGGCCTATGGGGGTAGACCTGGCCTCCGCCCGCCGGAGGCCCGGTCTACCCGCATAGGCCTGAATGGCGGGTAGACCTGGCCTCCGCCCGCCGGAGGCACGGTCTACCCGCATAGGCCTGAATGGCGGGTAGACCTGGCCTCCGCCCGCCGGAGGCCCGGTCTACCCGCATAGGCCTGAATGGCGGGTAGACCTGGCCTCCGCCCGCCGGAGGCCCGGTCTACCCGCATAGGCCTGAATGGCGGGTAGACCTGGCCTCCGCCCGCCGGAGGCCCGGTCTACCCGCATAGGCCTGAATGGCGGGTAGACCTGGCCTCCGCCCGCCGGGTAGACCTGGCCTCCGGGCCTCCAGCCGGCCCGGCCTGGAGACCCCGCCGCTTCCCCCCGGGAAGAACACTCCCTCCGGGGCTTAATTTTCCACAGTGGGAGGGGGGGGCGTCCCCGGGGCTTAAGGATCCGCTTCCCCTGGCCGGGGCTCCCACCTCCCTTCCCGGGCTTAAGGCCCCGCCGGAAGGCAGGCTGGGGAAGGGACCGAGTGGGGAGCGGAGGCCCGGTCTACCCGCCATAGAGGCCTATGGGGGTAGACCTGGCCTCCGCCCGCCGGAGGCCCGGTCTACCCACATAGGCCTGAATGGCGGGTAGACCGGGCCTCCGCCCGCCGGAGGCCCGGTCTACCCGCATAGGCCTGAATGGCGGGTAGACCTGGCCTCCGCCCGCCGGAGGCCCGGTCTACCCGCATAGGCCTGAATGGCGGGTAGACCTGGCCTCCGCCCGCCGGAGGCCCGGTCTACCCGCATAGGCCTGAATGGCGGGTAGACCTGGCCTCCGCCCGCCGGAGGCCCGGTCTACCCGCCTAGGCCTGAATGGCGGGTAGACCTGGCCTCCGTCCGCCGGAGGCCCGGTCTACCCGCATAGGCCTGAATGGCGGGTAGACCTGGCTTCCGCCCCCCGGAGGCCCGGTCTACCCGCATAGGCCTGTATGGCGAGTAGACCGGGCCTCCGCCTGCCGGGTAGACCTGGCCTCCGCCCGCCGGGTAGACCTGGCCTCCGGGCCTCCGGCCGGCCCGGCCTGGAGACGCCGCCGCTTCCCCCCGGGAAGAACACTCCCTCCGGGGCTTAATTTTCCACAGTGGGAGGGGGGGGGCGTCCCCGGGGCTTAAGGATCCGCTTCCCCTGGCCGGGGCTCCCAGCTCCCTTCCCGGGCTTAAGGCCCCGCCGGCAGGCAGGCAGGCAGGCTGGGGAAGGGACCGAGTGGGGAGCGGAGGCCCGGTCTACCCGCCATAGAGGCCTATGGGGGTAGACCTGGCCTCCGCCCGCCGGAGGCCCGGTCTACCCGCATAGGCCTGAATGGCGGGTAGACCTGGCCTCCGGGCCTCCGGCCGGCCCGGCCTGGAGACCCCGCCGCTTCCCCCCGGGAAGAACACTCCCTCCGGGGCTTAATTTTCCACAGTGGGAGGGGGGGGGCGTCCCCGGGGCTTAAGGATCCGCTTCCCCTGGCCGGGGCTCCCACCTCCCTTCCCGGGCTTAAGGCCCCGCCGGCAGGCAGGCAGGCAGGCTGGGGAAGGGACCGAGTGGGGAGCGGAGGCCCGGTCTACCCGCCATAGAGGCCTATGGGGGTAGACCTGGCCTCCGCCCGCCGGAGGCCCGGTCTACCCGCATAGGCCTGAATGGCGGGTAGACCTGGCCTCCGCCCCCCGGAGGCCCGGTCTACCCGCATAGGCCTGAATGGCGGGTAGACCTGGCCTCCGCCCGCCGGGTAGACCTGGCCTCCGGGCCTCCGTCCGGCCGGGGCTGGAGACGCCGCCGCTTCCCCCCGGGAAGAACACTCCCTCCGGGGCTTAATTTTCCACAGTGGGGGGGGGGGGGCGTCCCCGGGGCTTAAGGATCCGCTTCCCCTGGCCGGGGCTCCCACCTCCCTTCCCGGGCTTAAGGCCCCGCCGGCAGGCAGGCTGGGGAAGGGACCGAGTGGGGAGCGGAGGCCCGGTCTACCCGCCATAGAGGCCTATGGGGGTAGACCTGGCCTCCGCCCGCCGGAGGCCCGGTCTACCCGCATAGGCCTGAATGGCGGGTAGACCTGGCCTCCGCCCGCCGGAGGCCCGGTCTACCCGCATAGGCCTGAATGGCGGGTAGACCTGGCCTCCGCCCGCCGGAGGCCCGGTCTACCCGCATAGGCCTGAATGGCGGGTAGACCTGGCCTCCGCCCGCCGGAGGCCCGGTCTACCCGCATAGGCCTGAATGGCGGGTAGACCTGGCCTCCGCCCGCCGGAGGCCCGGTCTACCCGCATAGGCCTGAATGGCAGGTAGACCTGGCCTCCGCCCGCCGGGTAGACCTGGCCTCCGGGCCTCCAGCCGGCCCGGCCTGGAGACCCCGCCGCTTCCCCCCGGGAAGAACACTCCCTCCGGGGCTTAATTTTCCACAGTGGGAGGGGGGGGCGTCCCCGGGGCTTAAGGATCCGCTTCCCCTGGCCGGGGCTCCCACCTCCCTTCCCGGGCTTAAGGCCCCGCCGGCAGGCAGGCTGGGGAAGGGACCGAGTGGGGAGCGGAGGCCCGGTCTACCCGCCATAGAGGCCTATGGGGGTAGACCTGGCCTCCGCCCGCCGGAGGCCCGGTCTACCCGCCTAGGCCTGAATGGCGGGTAGACCTGGCCTCCGCCCGCCGGAGGCCCGGTCTACCCGCATAGGCCTGAATGGCGGGTAGACCTGGCCTCCGCCCCCCGGAGGTCCGGTCTACCCGCATAGGCCTGAATGGCGGGTAGACCTGGCCTCCGCCCGCCGGGTAGACCTGGCCTCCGGGCCTCCGTCCGGCCGGGGCTGGAGACGCCGCCGCTTCCCCCCGGGAAGAACACTCCCTCCGGGGCGTAATTTTCCACAGTGGGAGGGGGGGCGTCCCCGGGGCTTAAGGATCCGCTTCCCCTGGCCGGGGCTCCCACCTCCCTTCCCGGGCTTAAGGCCCCGCCGGCAGGCAGGCTGGGGAAGGGACCGAGTGGGGAGCGGAGGCCCGGTCTACCCGCCATAGAGGCCTATGGGGGTAGACCTGGCCTCCGCCCGCCGGAGGCCCGGTCTACCCGCAAAAGGCCTGAATGGCGGGTAGACCGGGCCTCCGCCCGCCGGGTAGACCTGGCCTCCGCCAGCCGGGTAGACCTGGCCTCCGGGCCTCCGTCCGGCCGGGGCTGGAGACGCCGCCGCTTCCCCCCGGGTAGAACACTCCCTCCGGGGCTTAATTTTCCACAGCGGGAGGGGGGGGCGTCCCCGGGGCTTAAGGATCCGCTTCCCCTGGCCGGGGCTCCCACCTCCCTTCCCGGGCTTAAGGCCCCGTTGGCAGGCAGGCAGGCAGGCTGGGGAAGGGACCGAGTCGGGAGCGGAGGCCCGGTCTACCCGCCATAGAGGCCTATGGGGGTAGACCAGGCCTCCGCCCGCCGGAGGCCCGGTCTACCCGCATAGGCCTGAATGGCGGGTAGACCGGGCCTCCGCCCCCCGGAGGCCCGGTCTACCCGCATAGGCCTGAATGGCGGGTAGACCTGGCCTCCGCCCCCCGGAGGCCCGGTCTACCCGCATAGGCCTGAATGGCGGGTAGACCTGGCCTCCGCCCGCCGGAGGCCCGGTCTACCCGCATAGGCCTGAATGGCGGGTAGCCCTGGCCTCCGCCCGCCGGGTAGACCTGGCCTCCCGGCCTCCGTCCGGCCGGGGCTGGAGACGCCGCCGCTTCCCCCCGGGAAGAACACTCCCTCCGGGGCTTAATTTTCCACAGTGGGAGGGGGGGCGTCCCCGGGGCTTAAGGATCCGCTTCCCCTGGCCGGGACTCCCACCTCCCTTCCCGGGCTTAAGGCCCCGCCGGCAGGCAGGCAGGCAGGCTGGGGAAGGGACCGAGTCGGGAGCGGAGGCCCGGTCTACCCGCCATAGAGGCCTATGGGGGTAGACCTGGCCTCCGCCCGCCGGAGGCCCGGTCTACCCGCATAGGCCTGAATGGCGGGTAGACCTGGCCTCCGCCCCCCGGAGGCCCGGTCTACCCGCATAGGCCTGAATGGCGGGTAGACCTGGCCTCCGCCCGCCGGGTAGACCTGGCCTCCGGGCCTCCGTCCGGCCGGGGCTGGAGACGCCGCCGCTTCACCCCGGGAAGAACACTCCCTCCGGGGCTTAATTTTCCACAGTGGGAGGGGGGGCGTCCCCGGGGCTTAAGGATCCGCTTCCCCTGGCCGGGGCTCCCACCTCCCTTCCCGGGCTTAAGGCCCCGCCGGCAGGCAGGCAGGCAGGCTGGGGAAGGGACCGAGTGGGGAGCGGAGGCCCGGTCTACCCGCCATAGAGGCCTATGGGGGTAGACCTGGCCTCCGCCCGCCGGAGGCCCGGTCTACCCGCATAGGCCTGAATGGCGGGTAGACCTGGCCTCCGCCCGCCGGAGGCCCGGTCTACCCGCATAGGCCTGAATGGCGGGTAGACCGGGCCTCCGCCCGCCGGGTAGACCTGGCCTCCGGGCCTCCGTCCGGCCGGGGCTGGAGACGCCGCCGCTTCCCCCCGGGAAGAACACTCCCTCCGGGGCTTAATTTTCCACAGTGGGGGGGGGGCGTCCCCGGGGCTTAAGGATCCGCTTCCCCTGGCCGGGACTCCCACCTCCCTTCCCGGGCTTAACGCCCCGCCGGCAGGCAGGCTGGCAGGCAGGCTGGGGAAGGGACCGAGTCGGGAGCGGAGGCCCGGTCTACCCGCCATAGAGGCCTATGGGGGTAGACCAGGCCTCCGCCCGCCGGAGGCCCGGTCTACCCGCATAGGCCTGAATGGCGAGTAGACCGGGCCTCCGCCCGCCGGAGGCCCGGTCTACCCGCATAGGCCTGAATGGCGGGTAGACCGGGCCTCCGCCCGCCGGAGGCCCGGTCTACCCGCATAGGCCTGAATGGCGGGTAGACCGGGCCTCCGCCCGCCGGGTAGACCTGGCCTCCGCCCGCCGGGTAGACCTGGCCTCCGGGCCTCCGGCCGGCCCGGCCTGAAGACCCCGCCGCTTCCCCCCGGGAAGAACACTCCCTCCGGGGCTTAATTTTCCACAGTGGGAGGGGGGGGCGTCCCCGGTGCTTAAGGATCCGCTTCCCCTGGCCGGGGCTCCCACCTCCCTTCCCGGGCTTAAGGCCCCGTTGGCAGGCAGGCAGGCAGGCTGGGGAAGGGACCGAGTCGGGAGCGGAGGCCCGGTCTACCCGCCATAGAGGCCTATGGGGGTAGACCAGGCCTCCGCCCGCCGGAGGCCCGGTCTACCCGCATAGGCCTGAATGGCGGGTAGACCGGGCCTCCGCCCGCCGGAGGCCCGGTCTACCCGCATAGGCCTGAATGGCGGGTAGACCTGGCCTCCGCCCGCCGGAGGCCCGGTCTACCCGCATAGGCCTGAATGGCGGGTAGCCCTGGCCTCCGCCCGCCGGGTAGACCTGGCCTCCCGGCCTCCGTCCGGCCGGGGCTGGAGACGCCGCCGCTTCCCCCCGGGAAGAACACTCCCTCCGGGGCTTAATTTTCCACAGTGGGAGGGGGGGCGTCCCCGGGGCTTAAGGATCCGCTTCCCCTGGCCGGGACTCCCACCTCCCTTCCCGGGCTTAAGGCCCCGCCGGCAGGCAGGCAGGCAGGCTGGGGAAGGGACCGAGTCGGGAGCGGAGGCCCGGTCTACCCGCCATAGAGGCCTATGGGGGTAGACCTGGCCTCCGCCCGCCGGAGGCCCGGTCTACCCGCATAGGCCTGAATGGCGGGTAGACCTGGCCTCCGCCCCCCGGAGGCCCGGTCTACCCGCATAGGCCTGAATGGCGGGTAGACCTGGCCTCCGCCCGCCGGGTAGACCTGGCCTCCGGGCCTCCGTCCGGCCGGGGCTGGAGACGCCGCCGCTTCACCCCGGGAAGAACACTCCCTCCGGGGCTTAATTTTCCACAGTGGGAGGGGGGGCGTCCCCGGGGCTTAAGGATCCGCTTCCCCTGGCCGGGGCTCCCACCTCCCTTCCCGGGCTTAAGGCCCCGCTGGCAGGCAGGCAGGCAGGCAGGCAGGCAGGCTGGGGAAGGGACCGAGTGGGGAGCGGAGGCCCGGTCTACCCGCCATAGAGGCCTATGGGGGTAGACCTGGCCTCCGCCCGCCGGAGGCCCGGTCTACCCGCATAGGCCTGAATGGCGGGTAGACCGGGCCTCCGCCCCCCGGAGGCCCGGTCTACCCGCATAGGCCTGAATGGCGGGTAGACCTGGCCTCCGCCCGCCGGAGGCCCGGTCTACCCGCATAGGCCTGAATGGCGGGTAGACCTGGCCTCCGCCCCCCGGAGGCCCGGTCTACCCGCATAGGCCTGAATGGCGGGTAGACCTGGCCTCCGCCCGCCGGAGGCCCGGTCTACCCGCATAGGCCTGCATGGGGGTAGACCTGGCCTCCGCCCGCCGGGTAGACCGGGCCTCCGGGCCTCCGTCCGGCCGGGGCTGGAGACGCCGCCGCTTCCCCCCGGGAAGAACACTCCCTCCGGGGCTTAATTTTCCACAGTGGGAGGGGGGGCGTCCCCGGGGCTTAAGGATCCGCTTCCCCTGGCCGGGGCTCCCACCTCCCTTCCCGGGCTTAAGGCCCCGCTGGCAGGCAGGCAGGCAGGCAGGCAGGCAGGCTGGGGAAGGGACCGAGTCGGGAGCGGAGGCCCGGTCTACCCGCCATAGAGGCCTATGGGGGTAGACCTGGCCTCCGCCCGCCGGAGGCCCGGTCTACCCGCATAGGCCTGAATGGCGGGTAGACCGGGCCTCCGCCCCCCGGAGGCCCGGTCTACCCGCATAGGCCTGAATGGCGGGTAGACCTGGCCTCCGCCCCCCGGAGGCCCGGTCTACCCGCATAGGCCTGAATGGCGGGTAGACCTGGCCTCCGCCCGCCGGGTAGACCTGGCCTCCGGGCCTCCGTCCGGCCGGGGCTGGAGACGCCGCCGCTTCCCCCCGGGAAGAACACTCCCTCCGGGGCTTAATTTTCCACAGTGGGTGGGGGGGGCGTCCCCGGGGCTTAAGGATCCGCTTCCCCTGGCCGGGGCTCCCAGCTCCCTTCCCGGGCTTAAGGCCCCGCCGGCAGGCAGGCAGGCAGGCTGGGGAAGGGACCGAGTCGGGAGCGGAGGCCCGGTCTACCCGCCATAGAGGCCTATGGGGGTAGACCTGGCCTCCGCCCGCCGGAGGCCCGGTCTACCCGCATAGGCCTGAATGGCGGGTAGACCTGGCCTCCGCCAGCCGGAGGCCCGGTCTACCCGCATAGGCCTGAATGGCGGGTAGACCTGGCCTCCGCCCCCCGGAGGCCCGGTCTACCCGCATAGGCCTGAATGGCGGGTAGACCTGGCCTCCGCCCCCCGGAGGCCCGGTCTACCCGCATAGGCCTGAATGGCGGGTAGACCTGGCCTCCGCCCCCCGGAGGCCCGGTCTACCCGCATAGGCCTGAATGGCGGGTAGACCTGGCCTCCGCCCGCCGGGTAGACCTGGCCTCCGGGCCTCCGGCCGGCCCGGCCTGGAGACCCCGCCGCTTCCCCCCGGGAAGAACACTCCCTCCGGGGCTTAATTTTCCACAGTGGGAGGGGGGGGGCGTCCCCGGGGCTTAAGGATCCGCTTCCCCTGGCCGGGGCTCCCACCTCCCTTCCCGGGCTTAAGGCCCCGCCGGCAGGCAGGCTGGGGAAGGGACCGAGTGGGGAGCGGAGGCCCGGTCTACCCGCCATAGAGGCCTATGGGGGTAGACCTGGCCTCCGCCCGCCGGAGGCCCGGTCTACCCGCATAGGCCTGAATGGCGGGTAGACCGGGCCTCCGCCCGCCGGGTAGACCTGGCCTCCGGGCCTCCGGCCGGCCGGGCCTGGAGACGCCGCCGCTTCCCCCCCGGGAGGACACCCGCCCCCGGGCTTAATTTTCCAGTCGGGGGGGGGGGGGTGTTGGCGCACCCCGGGGCTTAAGGCTCCCCTTCCCCGAGCCGAGCCACCCCCCCCTTCCCGGGCTTAATGCTCGGCTCACCCCGTGGAGGTAGGCCTCTGGTGGAGGGAAGCGGGCAGGCGGGCAGGCCAGGGGCTGACGAAAGCTCCACCAACCTCTTCCTGCTGCTGCTGCTACTGCCAGCCTGCCTGGCTGAACTGTTTCCAGCCAGGGTGACATCACAGTAGGGCAGGCAGGGCACCTGGCTGCTGCTGCTGCTGCCAGCCTGCCTACCTGGCTGAACTGTTTCCAGCCAGGGTGACATCACAGTAGGGCAGGCAGGACCCATGGCTGCTGCTGCCAGAAGCCAGCCCTGCCTGCCTGGCTGAACTGTTTCCAGCCAGGGTGACATCACAGTAGGGCAGGCAGGACCATTGGCTGCTGCTGCTGGAAGCAGTGGTGCCTGCCTGCCTGCCCGCCTGAACTGTTTCCACCCAGGGCGATCTCACACGACAGCAGGCCGGGCAGAGTCCGGAACGGCGGCCCGGTCTACCCGCCCTAGCCGGCAAGGGAGGTAGACCTGGCCTCCGCCCCTCGGAGGCCCGGTCTACCCGCCCCAGAAGGCTAGGGAGGTAGACCGGGCCTCCGGAGGCCACCGGCTGCTATGGAGGTAGACCGGGCCTCCGGCCGTCGGAGGCCCGGTCTACCCGCCCCGGAAGGCTAGGGAGGGAGACCGGGCCTCCGGAGGCCACCGGCTGCTATGGAGGTAGACCGGGCCTCCGGCCGTCGGAGGCCCGGTCTACCCGCCCCAGAAGGCTAGGGAGGGAGACCGGGCCTCCGGAGGCCACCGGCTGCTATGGAGGTAGACCGGGCCTCCGGCCGTCGGAGGCCCGGTCTACCCGCCCCGGAAGGCTAGGGAGGTAGACCGGGCCTCCGGAGGCCACCGGCTGCTATGGAGGTAGACCGGGCCTCCGGCCGTCGGAGGCCCGGTCTACCCGCCCCGGAAGCCCCGCGGAGGTAGACCGGGCCTCCGGAGGCCACCGGCTGCTATGGAGGTAGACCGGGCCTCCGGCCGTCGGAGGCCCGGTCTACCCGCCCCGGAAGGCTAGGGAGGTAGACCGGGCCTCCGGAGGCCACCGGCTGCTATGGAGGTAGACCGGGCCTCCGGCCGTCGGAGGCCCGGTCTACCCGCCCCGGAAGCCCCGCGGAGGTAGACCGGGCCTCCGGAGGCCACCGGCTGCTATGGAGGTAGACCGGGCCTCCGGCCGTCGGAGGCCCGGTCTACCCGCCCCGGAAGGCTAGGGAGGTAGACCGGGCCTCCGGCCGTCGGAGGCCCGGTCTACCCGCCCCGGAAGCCCCCGCGGAGGTAGACCGGGCCTCCGCCCGCCGCTCGAGCGGCAGAGTGCGGGGCGGAGGCCCGGTCTACCCGCGCGGGAGCCAGCGGGTAGACCGCCCCTCCTCCTCCGGGGCTCGGAAGTCCGGAAGGGGAGCAGACCGAGCGGTGCGCCGGGCTTTCGGTTCCAGAGACCCGGCCACATTTCCCGGTCGCCCCCGGTCCCGGTACGGATCCCCGGGCCGCCCCCTCCGGCTCGGGTGTCCGCGCGGAGATTTACGGCGACAGGCTTTTCAGGACCCTCGGACAACCGGACCGGCCTCACCGACTTTCGCGCCCGCCCGGGAAGACCCCCGAGGCGGCCACGGAGGGCGCGGCCGACCCCCGGTCCGCTCCGAGCAGCGGCGGGCGGCCCCCCGAGTCCCCCGCGGGTGGGGACGAAGGGGTGGGGAGTGTGCCCGGCGTCGGGTGGCCCCGCGCCCCGGGTCCCGGAAAAGTTCCGAGCGGCCCCCTCGCCCGGCGCTACGCCATCAAGGCCGGGAGAGGGGTGGGGACGTCCCCCCGGGGACGACCCCGCGCTCGGCGGCGGTGGGCGCGGGCCCGCCGCCGGGTCGACCGCGGGCTGAGATCGAGACTGGCTCTCTGCCGCCGGGGCTCGGAAGTCTGGAAGGGGAGCAGACCGAGCGGTCGGCCGGGCTTTCGGTTCCAGAGCCCC
>NC_069658.1:222114297-222154297 GCF_027244095.1 Hemicordylus capensis
ACAGCGGGAGGGGGGGGCGTCCCCGGGGCTTAAGGATCCGCTTCCCCTGGCCGGGGCTCCCACCTCCCTTCCCGGGCTTAAGGCCCCGCCGGCAGGCAGGCAGGCAGGCTGGGGAAGGGACCGAGTGGGGAGCGGAGGCCCGGTCTACCCGCCATAGAGGCCTATGGGGGTAGACCTGGCCTCCGCCCGCCGGAGGCCCGGTCTACCCGCATAGGCCTGAATGGCGGGTAGACCTGGCCTCCGGGCCTCCGGCCGGCCCGGCCTGGAGACCCCGCCGCTTCCCCCCGGGAAGAACACTCCCTCCGGGGCTTAATTTTCCACAGTGGGAGGGGGGGGGCGTCCCCGGGGCTTAAGGATCCGCTTCCCCTGGCCGGGGCTCCCAGCTCCCTTCCCGGGCTTAAGGCCCCGCCGGCAGGCAGGCAGGCAGGCTGGGGAAGGGACCGAGTGGGGAGCGGAGGCCCGGTCTACCCGCCATAGAGGCCTATGGGGGTAGACCTGGCCTCCGCCCGCCGGAGGCCCGGTCTACCCGCATAGGCCTGAATGGCGGGTAGACCTGGCCTCCGCCCCCCGGAGGCCCGGTCTACCCGCATAGGCCTGAATGGCGGGTAGACCTGGCCTCCGCCCGCCGGGTAGACCTGGCCTCCGGGCCTCCGTCCGGCCGGGGCTGGAGACGCCGCCGCTTCCCCCCGGGAAGAACACTCCCTCCGGGGCTTAATTTTCCACAGTGGGAGGGGGGGGCGTCCCCGGGGCTTAAGGATCCGCTTCCCCTGGCCGGGGCTCCCACCTCCCTTCCCGGGCTTAAGGCCCCGCCGGCAGGCAGGCTGGGGAAGGGACCGAGTGGTGAGCGGAGGCCCGGTCTACCCGCCATAGAGGCCTATGGGGGTAGACCTGGCCTCCGCCCGCCGGAGGCCCGGTCTACCCACATAGGCCTGAATGGCGGGTAGACCGGGCCTCCGCCCGCCGGAGGCCCGGTCTACCCGCATAGGCCTGAATGGCGGGTAGACCTGGCCTCCGCCCGCCGGAGGCCCGGTCTACCCGCATAGGCCTGAATGGCGGGTAGACCTGGCCTCCGCCCGCCGGAGGCCCGGTCTACCCGCATAGGCCTGAATGGCGGGTAGACCTGGCCTCCGCCCGCCGGAGGCCCGGTCTACCCGCCTAGGCCTGAATGGCGGGTAGACCTGGCCTCCGTCCGCCGGAGGCCCGGTCTACCCGCATAGGCCTGAATGGCGGGTAGACCTGGCTTCCGCCCCCCGGAGGCCCGGTCTACCCGCATAGGCCTGTATGGCGAGTAGACCGGGCCTCCGCCTGCCGGGTAGACCTGGCCTCCGCCCGCCGGGTAGACCTGGCCTCCGGGCCTCCGGCCGGCCCGGCCTGGAGACGCCGCCGCTTCCCCCCGGGAAGAACACTCCCTCCGGGGCTTAATTTTCCACAGTGGGAGGGGGGGGGCGTCCCCGGGGCTTAAGGATCCGCTTCCCCTGGCCGGGGCTCCCAGCTCCCTTCCCGGGCTTAAGGCCCCGCCGGCAGGCAGGCAGGCAGGCTGGGGAAGGGACCGAGTGGGGAGCGGAGGCCCGGTCTACCCGCCATAGAGGCCTATGGGGGTAGACCTGGCCTCCGCCCGCCGGAGGCCCGGTCTACCCGCATAGGCCTGAATGGCGGGTAGACCTGGCCTCCGGGCCTCCGGCCGGCCCGGCCTGGAGACCCCGCCGCTTCCCCCCGGGAAGAACACTCCCTCCGGGGCTTAATTTTCCACAGTGGGAGGGGGGGGGCGTCCCCGGGGCTTAAGGATCCGCTTCCCCTGGCCGGGGCTCCCACCTCCCTTCCCGGGCTTAAGGCCCCGCCGGCAGGCAGGCAGGCAGGCTGGGGAAGGGACCGAGTGGGGAGCGGAGGCCCGGTCTACCCGCCATAGAGGCCTATGGGGGTAGACCTGGCCTCCGCCCGCCGGAGGCCCGGTCTACCCGCATAGGCCTGAATGGCGGGTAGACCTGGCCTCCGCCCCCCGGAGGCCCGGTCTACCCGCATAGGCCTGAATGGCGGGTAGACCTGGCCTCCGCCCGCCGGGTAGACCTGGCCTCCGGGCCTCCGTCCGGCCGGGGCTGGAGACGCCGCCGCTTCCCCCCGGGAAGAACACTCCCTCCGGGGCTTAATTTTCCACAGTGGGGGGGGGGGCGTCCCCGGGGCTTAAGGATCCGCTTCCCCTGGCCGGGGCTCCCACCTCCCTTCCCGGGCTTAAGGCCCCGCCGGCAGGCAGGCTGGGGAAGGGACCGAGTGGGGAGCGGAGGCCCGGTCTACCCGCCATAGAGGCCTATGGGGGTAGACCTGGCCTCCGCCCGCCGGAGGCCCGGTCTACCCGCATAGGCCTGAATGGCGGGTAGACCTGGCCTCCGCCCGCCGGAGGCCCGGTCTACCCGCATAGGCCTGAATGGCGGGTAGACCTGGCCTCCGCCCGCCGGAGGCCCGGTCTACCCGCATAGGCCTGAATGGCGGGTAGACCTGGCCTCCGCCCGCCGGAGGCCCGGTCTACCCGCATAGGCCTGAATGGCGGGTAGACCTGGCCTCCGCCCGCCGGAGGCCCGGTCTACCCGCATAGGCCTGAATGGCGGGTAGACCTGGCCTCCGCCCGCCGGGTAGACCTGGCCTCCGGGCCTCCAGCCGGCCCGGCCTGGAGACCCCGCCGCTTCCCCCCGGGAAGAACACTCCCTCCGGGGCTTAATTTTCCACAGTGGGAGGGGGGGGCGTCCCCGGGGCTTAAGGATCCGCTTCCCCTGGCCGGGGCTCCCACCTCCCTTCCCGGGCTTAAGGCCCCGCCGGCAGGCAGGCTGGGGAAGGGACCGAGTGGGGAGCGGAGGCCCGGTCTACCCGCCATAGAGGCCTATGGGGGTAGACCTGGCCTCCGCCCGCCGGAGGCCCGGTCTACCCACATAGGCCTGAATGGCGGGTAGACCGGGCCTCCGCCCGCCGGAGGCCCGGTCTACCCGCATAGGCCTGAATGGCGGGTAGACCTGGCCTCCGCCCGCCGGAGGCCCGGTCTACCCGCATAGGCCTGAATGGCGGGTAGACCTGGCCTCCGCCCGCCGGAGGCCCGGTCTACCCGCATAGGCCTGAATGGCGGGTAGACCTGGCCTCCGCCCGCCGGAGGCCCGGTCTACCCGCCTAGGCCTGAATGGCGGGTAGACCTGGCCTCCGTCCGCCGGAGGCCCGGTCTACCCGCATAGGCCTGAATGGCGGGTAGACCTGGCTTCCGCCCCCCGGAGGCCCGGTCTACCCGCATAGGCCTGTATGGCGAGTAGACCGGGCCTCCGCCTGCCGGGTAGACCTGGCCTCCGCCCGCCGGGTAGACCTGGCCTCCGGGCCTCCGGCCGGCCCGGCCTGGAGACGCCGCCGCTTCCCCCCGGGAAGAACACTCCCTCCGGGGCTTAATTTTCCACAGTGGGAGGGGGGGGGCGTCCCCGGGGCTTAAGGATCCGCTTCCCCTGGCCGGGGCTCCCAGCTCCCTTCCCGGGCTTAAGGCCCCGCCGGCAGGCAGGCAGGCAGGCTGGGGAAGGGACCGAGTGGGGAGCGGAGGCCCGGTCTACCCGCCATAGAGGCCTATGGGGGTAGACCTGGCCTCCGCCCGCCGGAGGCCCGGTCTACCCGCATAGGCCTGAATGGCGGGTAGACCTGGCCTCCGGGCCTCCGGCCGGCCCGGCCTGGAGACCCCGCCGCTTCCCCCCGGGAAGAACACTCCCTCCGGGGCTTAATTTTCCACAGTGGGAGGGGGGGGGCGTCCCCGGGGCTTAAGGATCCGCTTCCCCTGGCCGGGGCTCCCACCTCCCTTCCCGGGCTTAAGGCCCCGCCGGCAGGCAGGCAGGCAGGCTGGGGAAGGGACCGAGTGGGGAGCGGAGGCCCGGTCTACCCGCCATAGAGGCCTATGGGGGTAGACCTGGCCTCCGCCCGCCGGAGGCCCGGTCTACCCGCATAGGCCTGAATGGCGGGTAGACCTGGCCTCCGCCCCCCGGAGGCCCGGTCTACCCGCATAGGCCTGAATGGCGGGTAGACCTGGCCTCCGCCCGCCGGGTAGACCTGGCCTCCGGGCCTCCGTCCGGCCGGGGCTGGAGACGCCGCCGCTTCCCCCCGGGAAGAACACTCCCTCCGGGGCTTAATTTTCCACAGTGGGGGGGGGGGGGCGTCCCCGGGGCTTAAGGATCCGCTTCCCCTGGCCGGGGCTCCCACCTCCCTTCCCGGGCTTAAGGCCCCGCCGGCAGGCAGGCTGGGGAAGGGACCGAGTGGGGAGCGGAGGCCCGGTCTACCCGCCATAGAGGCCTATGGGGGTAGACCTGGCCTCCGCCCGCCGGAGGCCCGGTCTACCCGCATAGGCCTGAATGGCGGGTAGACCTGGCCTCCGCCCGCCGGAGGCCCGGTCTACCCGCATAGGCCTGAATGGCGGGTAGACCTGGCCTCCGCCCGCCGGAGGCCCGGTCTACCCGCATAGGCCTGAATGGCGGGTAGACCTGGCCTCCGCCCGCCGGAGGCCCGGTCTACCCGCATAGGCCTGAATGGCGGGTAGACCTGGCCTCCGCCCGCCGGGTAGACCTGGCCTCCGGGCCTCCAGCCGGCCCGGCCTGGAGACCCCGCCGCTTCCCCCCGGGAAGAACACTCCCTCCGGGGCTTAATTTTCCACAGTGGGAGGGGGGGGCGTCCCCGGGGCTTAAGGATCCGCTTCCCCTGGCCGGGGCTCCCACCTCCCTTCCCGGGCTTAAGGCCCCGCCGGCAGGCAGGCTGGGGAAGGGACCGAGTGGGGAGCGGAGGCCCGGTCTACCCGCCATAGAGGCCTATGGGGGTAGACCTGGCCTCCGCCCGCCGGAGGCCCGGTCTACCCGCCTAGGCCTGAATGGCGGGTAGACCTGGCCTCCGCCCGCCGGAGGCCCGGTCTACCCGCATAGGCCTGAATGGCGGGTAGACCTGGCCTCCGCCCCCCGGAGGTCCGGTCTACCCGCATAGGCCTGAATGGCGGGTAGACCTGGCCTCCGCCCGCCGGGTAGACCTGGCCTCCGGGCCTCCGTCCGGCCGGGGCTGGAGACGCCGCCGCTTCCCCCCGGGAAGAACACTCCCTCCGGGGCGTAATTTTCCACAGTGGGAGGGGGGGCGTCCCCGGGGCTTAAGGATCCGCTTCCCCTGGCCGGGGCTCCCACCTCCCTTCCCGGGCTTAAGGCCCCGCCGGCAGGCAGGCTGGGGAAGGGACCGAGTGGGGAGCGGAGGCCCGGTCTACCCGCCATAGAGGCCTATGGGGGTAGACCTGGCCTCCGCCCGCCGGAGGCCCGGTCTACCCGCATAGGCCTGAATGGCGGGTAGACCGGGCCTCCGCCCGCCGGGTAGACCTGGCCTCCGCCAGCCGGGTAGACCTGGCCTCCGGGCCTCCGTCCGGCCGGGGCTGGAGACGCCGCCGCTTCCCCCCGGGTAGAACACTCCCTCCGGGGCTTAATTTTCCACAGCGGGAGGGGGGGGCGTCCCCGGGGCTTAAGGATCCGCTTCCCCTGGCCGGGGCTCCCACCTCCCTTCCCGGGCTTAAGGCCCCGTTGGCAGGCAGGCAGGCAGGCTGGGGAAGGGACCGAGTCGGGAGCGGAGGCCCGGTCTACCCGCCATAGAGGCCTATGGGGGTAGACCAGGCCTCCGCCCGCCGGAGGCCCGGTCTACCCGCATAGGCCTGAATGGCGGGTAGACCGGGCCTCCGCCCCCCGGAGGCCCGGTCTACCCGCATAGGCCTGAATGGCGGGTAGACCTGGCCTCCGCCCCCCGGAGGCCCGGTCTACCCGCATAGGCCTGAATGGCGGGTAGACCTGGCCTCCGCCCGCCGGAGGCCCGGTCTACCCGCATAGGCCTGAATGGCGGGTAGCCCTGGCCTCCGCCCGCCGGGTAGACCTGGCCTCCCGGCCTCCGTCCGGCCGGGGCTGGAGACGCCGCCGCTTCCCCCCGGGAAGAACACTCCCTCCGGGGCTTAATTTTCCACAGTGGGAGGGGGGGCGTCCCCGGGGCTTAAGGATCCGCTTCCCCTGGCCGGGACTCCCACCTCCCTTCCCGGGCTTAAGGCCCCGCCGGCAGGCAGGCAGGCAGGCTGGGGAAGGGACCGAGTCGGGAGCGGAGGCCCGGTCTACCCGCCATAGAGGCCTATGGGGGTAGACCTGGCCTCCGCCCGCCGGAGGCCCGGTCTACCCGCATAGGCCTGAATGGCGGGTAGACCTGGCCTCCGCCCCCCGGAGGCCCGGTCTACCCGCATAGGCCTGAATGGCGGGTAGACCTGGCCTCCGCCCGCCGGGTAGACCTGGCCTCCGGGCCTCCGTCCGGCCGGGGCTGGAGACGCCGCCGCTTCACCCCGGGAAGAACACTCCCTCCGGGGCTTAATTTTCCACAGTGGGAGGGGGGGCGTCCCCGGGGCTTAAGGATCCGCTTCCCCTGGCCGGGGCTCCCACCTCCCTTCCCGGGCTTAAGGCCCCGCCGGCAGGCAGGCAGGCAGGCTGGGGAAGGGACCGAGTGGGGAGCGGAGGCCCGGTCTACCCGCCATAGAGGCCTATGGGGGTAGACCTGGCCTCCGCCCGCCGGAGGCCCGGTCTACCCGCATAGGCCTGAATGGCGGGTAGACCTGGCCTCCGCCCGCCGGAGGCCCGGTCTACCCGCATAGGCCTGAATGGCGGGTAGACCGGGCCTCCGCCCGCCGGGTAGACCTGGCCTCCGGGCCTCCGTCCGGCCGGGGCTGGAGACGCCGCCGCTTCCCCCCGGGAAGAACACTCCCTCCGGGGCTTAATTTTCCACAGTGGGGGGGGGGCGTCCCCGGGGCTTAAGGATCCGCTTCCCCTGGCCGGGACTCCCACCTCCCTTCCCGGGCTTAAGGCCCCGCCGGCAGGCAGGCTGGCAGGCAGGCTGGGGAAGGGACCGAGTGGTGAGCGGAGGCCCGGTCTACCCGCCATAGAGGCCTATGGGGGTAGACCTGGCCTCCGCCCGCCGGAGGCCCGGTCTACCCACATAGGCCTGAATGGCGGGTAGACCGGGCCTCCGCCCGCCGGAGGCCCGGTCTACCCGCATAGGCCTGAATGGCGGGTAGACCTGGCCTCCGCCCGCCGGAGGCCCGGTCTACCCGCATAGGCCTGAATGGCGGGTAGACCTGGCCTCCGCCCGCCGGAGGCCCGGTCTACCCGCATAGGCCTGAATGGCGGGTAGACCTGGCCTCCGCCCGCCGGAGGCCCGGTCTACCCGCCTAGGCCTGAATGGCGGGTAGACCTGGCCTCCGTCCGCCGGAGGCCCGGTCTACCCGCATAGGCCTGAATGGCGGGTAGACCTGGCTTCCGCCCCCCGGAGGCCCGGTCTACCCGCATAGGCCTGTATGGCGAGTAGACCGGGCCTCCGCCTGCCGGGTAGACCTGGCCTCCGCCCGCCGGGTAGACCTGGCCTCCGGGCCTCCGGCCGGCCCGGCCTGGAGACGCCGCCGCTTCCCCCCGGGAAGAACACTCCCTCCGGGGCTTAATTTTCCACAGTGGGAGGGGGGGGGCGTCCCCGGGGCTTAAGGATCCGCTTCCCCTGGCCGGGGCTCCCAGCTCCCTTCCCGGGCTTAAGGCCCCGCCGGCAGGCAGGCAGGCAGGCTGGGGAAGGGACCGAGTGGGGAGCGGAGGCCCGGTCTACCCGCCATAGAGGCCTATGGGGGTAGACCTGGCCTCCGCCCGCCGGAGGCCCGGTCTACCCGCATAGGCCTGAATGGCGGGTAGACCTGGCCTCCGGGCCTCCGGCCGGCCCGGCCTGGAGACCCCGCCGCTTCCCCCCGGGAAGAACACTCCCTCCGGGGCTTAATTTTCCACAGTGGGAGGGGGGGGGCGTCCCCGGGGCTTAAGGATCCGCTTCCCCTGGCCGGGGCTCCCACCTCCCTTCCCGGGCTTAAGGCCCCGCCGGCAGGCAGGCAGGCAGGCTGGGGAAGGGACCGAGTGGGGAGCGGAGGCCCGGTCTACCCGCCATAGAGGCCTATGGGGGTAGACCTGGCCTCCGCCCGCCGGAGGCCCGGTCTACCCGCATAGGCCTGAATGGCGGGTAGACCTGGCCTCCGCCCCCCGGAGGCCCGGTCTACCCGCATAGGCCTGAATGGCGGGTAGACCTGGCCTCCGCCCGCCGGGTAGACCTGGCCTCCGGGCCTCCGTCCGGCCGGGGCTGGAGACGCCGCCGCTTCCCCCCGGGAAGAACACTCCCTCCGGGGCTTAATTTTCCACAGTGGGGGGGGGGGCGTCCCCGGGGCTTAAGGATCCGCTTCCCCTGGCCGGGGCTCCCACCTCCCTTCCCGGGCTTAAGGCCCCGCCGGCAGGCAGGCTGGGGAAGGGACCGAGTGGGGAGCGGAGGCCCGGTCTACCCGCCATAGAGGCCTATGGGGGTAGACCTGGCCTCCGCCCGCCGGAGGCCCGGTCTACCCGCATAGGCCTGAATGGCGGGTAGACCTGGCCTCCGCCCGCCGGGTAGACCTGGCCTCCGGGCCTCCGTCCGGCCGGGGCTGGAGACGCCGCCGCTTCCCCCCGGGAAGAACACTCCCTCCGGGGCTTAATTTTCCACAGTGGGGGGGGGGCGTCCCCGGGGCTTAAGGATCCGCTTCCCCTGGCCGGGGCTCCCACCTCCCTTCCCGGGCTTAAGGCCCCGCCGGCAGGCAGGCTGGGGAAGGGACCGAGTGGGGAGCGGAGGCCCGGTCTACCCGCCATAGAGGCCTATGGGGGTAGACCTGGCCTCCGCCCGCCGGAGGCCCGGTCTACCCGCATAGGCCTGAATGGCGGGTAGACCTGGCCTCCGCCCGCCGGAGGCCCGGTCTACCCGCATAGGCCTGAATGGCGGGTAGACCTGGCCTCCGCCCGCCGGAGGCCCGGTCTACCCGCATAGGCCTGAATGGCGGGTAGACCTGGCCTCCGCCCGCCGGAGGCCCGGTCTACCCGCATAGGCCTGAATGGCGGGTAGACCTGGCCTCCGCCCGCCGGAGGCCCGGTCTACCCGCATAGGCCTGAATGGCGGGTAGACCTGGCCTCCGCCCGCCGGGTAGACCTGGCCTCCTGGCCTCCGTCCGGCCGGGGCTGGAGACGCCGCCGCTTCCCCCCGGGAAGAACACTCCCTCCGGGGCGTAATTTTCCACAGTGGGAGGGGGGGCGTCCCCGGGGCTTAAGGATCCGCTTCCCCTGGCCGGGGCTCCCACCTCCCTTCCCGGGCTTAAGGCCCCGCCGGCAGGCAGGCTGGGGAAGGGACCGAGTGGGGAGCGGAGGCCCGGTCTACCCGCCATAGAGGCCTATGGGGGTAGACCTGGCCTCCGCCCGCCGGAGGCCCGGTCTACCCGCATAGGCCTGAATGGCGGGTAGACCGGGCCTCCGCCCGCCGGGTAGACCTGGCCTCCGCCAGCCGGGTAGACCTGGCCTCCGGGCCTCCGTCCGGCCGGGGCTGGAGACGCCGCCGCTTCCCCCCGGGTAGAACACTCCCTCCGGGGCTTAATTTTCCACAGCGGGAGGGGGGGGCGTCCCCGGGGCTTAAGGATCCGCTTCCCCTGGCCGGGGCTCCCACCTCCCTTCCCGGGCTTAAGGCCCCGTTGGCAGGCAGGCAGGCAGGCTGGGGAAGGGACCGAGTCGGGAGCGGAGGCCCGGTCTACCCGCCATAGAGGCCTATGGTGGTAGACCAGGCCTCCGCCCGCCGGAGGCCCGGTCTACCCGCATAGGCCTGAATGGCGGGTAGACCGGGCCTCCGCCCCCCGGAGGCCCGGTCTACCCGCATAGGCCTGAATGGCGGGTAGACCTGGCCTCCGCCCCCCGGAGGCCCGGTCTACCCGCATAGGCCTGAATGGCGGGTAGACCTGGCCTCCGCCCGCCGGAGGCCCGGTCTACCCGCATAGGCCTGAATGGCGGGTAGCCCTGGCCTCCGCCCGCCGGGTAGACCTGGCCTCCCGGCCTCCGTCCGGCCGGGGCTGGAGACGCCGCCGCTTCCCCCCGGGAAGAACACTCCCTCCGGGGCTTAATTTTCCACAGTGGGAGGGGGGGCGTCCCCGGGGCTTAAGGATCCGCTTCCCCTGGCCGGGACTCCCACCTCCCTTCCCGGGCTTAAGGCCCCGCCGGCAGGCAGGCAGGCAGGCTGGGGAAGGGACCGAGTCGGGAGCGGAGGCCCGGTCTACCCGCCATAGAGGCCTATGGGGGTAGACCTGGCCTCCGCCCGCCGGAGGCCCGGTCTACCCGCATAGGCCTGAATGGCGGGTAGACCTGGCCTCCGCCCCCCGGAGGCCCGGTCTACCCGCATAGGCCTGAATGGCGGGTAGACCTGGCCTCCGCCCGCCGGGTAGACCTGGCCTCCGGGCCTCCGTCCGGCCGGGGCTGGAGACGCCGCCGCTTCACCCCGGGAAGAACACTCCCTCCGGGGCTTAATTTTCCACAGTGGGAGGGGGGGCGTCCCCGGGGCTTAAGGATCCGCTTCCCCTGGCCGGGGCTCCCACCTCCCTTCCCGGGCTTAAGGCCCCGCCGGCAGGCAGGCAGGCAGGCTGGGGAAGGGACCGAGTGGGGAGCGGAGGCCCGGTCTACCCGCCATAGAGGCCTATGGGGGTAGACCTGGCCTCCGCCCGCCGGAGGCCCGGTCTACCCGCATAGGCCTGAATGGCGGGTAGACCTGGCCTCCGCCCCCCGGAGGCCCGGTCTACCCGCATAGGCCTGAATGGCGGGTAGACCTGGCCTCCGCCCGCCGGGTAGACCTGGCCTCCGGGCCTCCGTCCGGCCGGGGCTGGAGACGCCGCCGCTTCCCCCCGGGAAGAACACTCCCTCCGGGGCTTAATTTTCCACAGTGGGGGGGGGGGCGTCCCCGGGGCTTAAGGATCCGCTTCCCCTGGCCGGGGCTCCCACCTCCCTTCCCGGGCTTAAGGCCCCGCCGGCAGGCAGGCTGGGGAAGGGACCGAGTGGGGAGCGGAGGCCCGGTCTACCCGCCATAGAGGCCTATGGGGGTAGACCTGGCCTCCGCCCGCCGGAGGCCCGGTCTACCCGCATAGGCCTGAATGGCGGGTAGACCTGGCCTCCGCCCGCCGGGTAGACCTGGCCTCCGGGCCTCCGTCCGGCCGGGGCTGGAGACGCCGCCGCTTCCCCCCGGGAAGAACACTCCCTCCGGGGCTTAATTTTCCACAGTGGGGGGGGGGCGTCCCCGGGGCTTAAGGATCCGCTTCCCCTGGCCGGGGCTCCCACCTCCCTTCCCGGGCTTAAGGCCCCGCCGGCAGGCAGGCTGGGGAAGGGACCGAGTGGGGAGCGGAGGCCCGGTCTACCCGCCATAGAGGCCTATGGGGGTAGACCTGGCCTCCGCCCGCCGGAGGCCCGGTCTACCCGCATAGGCCTGAATGGCGGGTAGACCTGGCCTCCGCCCGCCGGAGGCCCGGTCTACCCGCATAGGCCTGAATGGCGGGTAGACCTGGCCTCCGCCCGCCGGAGGCCCGGTCTACCCGCATAGGCCTGAATGGCGGGTAGACCTGGCCTCCGCCCGCCGGAGGCCCGGTCTACCCGCATAGGCCTGAATGGCGGGTAGACCTGGCCTCCGCCCGCCGGAGGCCCGGTCTACCCGCATAGGCCTGAATGGCGGGTAGACCTGGCCTCCGCCCGCCGGGTAGACCTGGCCTCCTGGCCTCCGTCCGGCCGGGGCTGGAGACGCCGCCGCTTCCCCCCGGGAAGAACACTCCCTCCGGGGCGTAATTTTCCACAGTGGGAGGGGGGGCGTCCCCGGGGCTTAAGGATCCGCTTCCCCTGGCCGGGGCTCCCACCTCCCTTCCCGGGCTTAAGGCCCCGCCGGCAGGCAGGCTGGGGAAGGGACCGAGTGGGGAGCGGAGGCCCGGTCTACCCGCCATAGAGGCCTATGGGGGTAGACCTGGCCTCCGCCCGCCGGAGGCCCGGTCTACCCGCATAGGCCTGAATGGCGGGTAGACCGGGCCTCCGCCCGCCGGGTAGACCTGGCCTCCGCCAGCCGGGTAGACCTGGCCTCCGGGCCTCCGTCCGGCCGGGGCTGGAGACGCCGCCGCTTCCCCCCGGGTAGAACACTCCCTCCGGGGCTTAATTTTCCACAGCGGGAGGGGGGGGCGTCCCCGGGGCTTAAGGATCCGCTTCCCCTGGCCGGGGCTCCCACCTCCCTTCCCGGGCTTAAGGCCCCGTTGGCAGGCAGGCAGGCAGGCTGGGGAAGGGACCGAGTCGGGAGCGGAGGCCCGGTCTACCCGCCATAGAGGCCTATGGTGGTAGACCAGGCCTCCGCCCGCCGGAGGCCCGGTCTACCCGCATAGGCCTGAATGGCGGGTAGACCGGGCCTCCGCCCCCCGGAGGCCCGGTCTACCCGCATAGGCCTGAATGGCGGGTAGACCTGGCCTCCGCCCCCCGGAGGCCCGGTCTACCCGCATAGGCCTGAATGGCGGGTAGACCTGGCCTCCGCCCGCCGGAGGCCCGGTCTACCCGCATAGGCCTGAATGGCGGGTAGCCCTGGCCTCCGCCCGCCGGGTAGACCTGGCCTCCCGGCCTCCGTCCGGCCGGGGCTGGAGACGCCGCCGCTTCCCCCCGGGAAGAACACTCCCTCCGGGGCTTAATTTTCCACAGTGGGAGGGGGGGCGTCCCCGGGGCTTAAGGATCCGCTTCCCCTGGCCGGGACTCCCACCTCCCTTCCCGGGCTTAAGGCCCCGCCGGCAGGCAGGCAGGCAGGCTGGGGAAGGGACCGAGTCGGGAGCGGAGGCCCGGTCTACCCGCCATAGAGGCCTATGGGGGTAGACCTGGCCTCCGCCCGCCGGAGGCCCGGTCTACCCGCATAGGCCTGAATGGCGGGTAGACCTGGCCTCCGCCCCCCGGAGGCCCGGTCTACCCGCATAGGCCTGAATGGCGGGTAGACCTGGCCTCCGCCCGCCGGGTAGACCTGGCCTCCGGGCCTCCGTCCGGCCGGGGCTGGAGACGCCGCCGCTTCACCCCGGGAAGAACACTCCCTCCGGGGCTTAATTTTCCACAGTGGGAGGGGGGGCGTCCCCGGGGCTTAAGGATCCGCTTCCCCTGGCCGGGGCTCCCACCTCCCTTCCCGGGCTTAAGGCCCCGCCGGCAGGCAGGCAGGCAGGCTGGGGAAGGGACCGAGTGGGGAGCGGAGGCCCGGTCTACCCGCCATAGAGGCCTATGGGGGTAGACCTGGCCTCCGCCCGCCGGAGGCCCGGTCTACCCGCATAGGCCTGAATGGCGGGTAGACCTGGCCTCCGCCCGCCGGAGGCCCGGTCTACCCGCATAGGCCTGAATGGCGGGTAGACCGGGCCTCCGCCCGCCGGGTAGACCTGGCCTCCGGGCCTCCGTCCGGCCGGGGCTGGAGACGCCGCCGCTTCCCCCCGGGAAGAACACTCCCTCCGGGGCTTAATTTTCCACAGTGGGGGGGGGGCGTCCCCGGGGCTTAAGGATCCGCTTCCCCTGGCCGGGACTCCCACCTCCCTTCCCGGGCTTAAGGCCCCGCCGGCAGGCAGGCTGGCAGGCAGGCTGGGGAAGGGACCGAGTGGTGAGCGGAGGCCCGGTCTACCCGCCATAGAGGCCTATGGGGGTAGACCTGGCCTCCGCCCGCCGGAGGCCCGGTCTACCCACATAGGCCTGAATGGCGGGTAGACCGGGCCTCCGCCCGCCGGAGGCCCGGTCTACCCGCATAGGCCTGAATGGCGGGTAGACCTGGCCTCCGCCCGCCGGAGGCCCGGTCTACCCGCATAGGCCTGAATGGCGGGTAGACCTGGCCTCCGCCCGCCGGAGGCCCGGTCTACCCGCATAGGCCTGAATGGCGGGTAGACCTGGCCTCCGCCCGCCGGAGGCCCGGTCTACCCGCCTAGGCCTGAATGGCGGGTAGACCTGGCCTCCGTCCGCCGGAGGCCCGGTCTACCCGCATAGGCCTGAATGGCGGGTAGACCTGGCTTCCGCCCCCCGGAGGCCCGGTCTACCCGCATAGGCCTGTATGGCGAGTAGACCGGGCCTCCGCCTGCCGGGTAGACCTGGCCTCCGCCCGCCGGGTAGACCTGGCCTCCGGGCCTCCGGCCGGCCCGGCCTGGAGACGCCGCCGCTTCCCCCCGGGAAGAACACTCCCTCCGGGGCTTAATTTTCCACAGTGGGAGGGGGGGGGCGTCCCCGGGGCTTAAGGATCCGCTTCCCCTGGCCGGGGCTCCCAGCTCCCTTCCCGGGCTTAAGGCCCCGCCGGCAGGCAGGCAGGCAGGCTGGGGAAGGGACCGAGTGGGGAGCGGAGGCCCGGTCTACCCGCCATAGAGGCCTATGGGGGTAGACCTGGCCTCCGCCCGCCGGAGGCCCGGTCTACCCGCATAGGCCTGAATGGCGGGTAGACCTGGCCTCCGGGCCTCCGGCCGGCCCGGCCTGGAGACCCCGCCGCTTCCCCCCGGGAAGAACACTCCCTCCGGGGCTTAATTTTCCACAGTGGGAGGGGGGGGGCGTCCCCGGGGCTTAAGGATCCGCTTCCCCTGGCCGGGGCTCCCACCTCCCTTCCCGGGCTTAAGGCCCCGCCGGCAGGCAGGCAGGCAGGCTGGGGAAGGGACCGAGTGGGGAGCGGAGGCCCGGTCTACCCGCCATAGAGGCCTATGGGGGTAGACCTGGCCTCCGCCCGCCGGAGGCCCGGTCTACCCGCATAGGCCTGAATGGCGGGTAGACCTGGCCTCCGCCCCCCGGAGGCCCGGTCTACCCGCATAGGCCTGAATGGCGGGTAGACCTGGCCTCCGCCCGCCGGGTAGACCTGGCCTCCGGGCCTCCGTCCGGCCGGGGCTGGAGACGCCGCCGCTTCCCCCCGGGAAGAACACTCCCTCCGGGGCTTAATTTTCCACAGTGGGGGGGGGGCGTCCCCGGGGCTTAAGGATCCGCTTCCCCTGGCCGGGGCTCCCACCTCCCTTCCCGGGCTTAAGGCCCCGCCGGCAGGCAGGCTGGGGAAGGGACCGAGTGGGGAGCGGAGGCCCGGTCTACCCGCCATAGAGGCCTATGGGGGTAGACCTGGCCTCCGCCCGCCGGAGGCCCGGTCTACCCGCATAGGCCTGAATGGCGGGTAGACCTGGCCTCCGCCCGCCGGAGGCACGGTCTACCCGCATAGGCCTGAATGGCGGGTAGACCTGGCCTCCGCCCGCCGGAGGCCCGGTCTACCCGCATAGGCCTGAATGGCGGGTAGACCTGGCCTCCGCCCGCCGGAGGCCCGGTCTACCCGCATAGGCCTGAATGGCGGGTAGACCTGGCCTCCGCCCGCCGGAGGCCCGGTCTACCCGCATAGGCCTGAATGGCGGGTAGACCTGGCCTCCGCCCGCCGGGTAGACCTGGCCTCCGGGCCTCCAGCCGGCCCGGCCTGGAGACCCCGCCGCTTCCCCCCGGGAAGAACACTCCCTCCGGGGCTTAATTTTCCACAGTGGGAGGGGGGGGCGTCCCCGGGGCTTAAGGATCCGCTTCCCCTGGCCGGGGCTCCCACCTCCCTTCCCGGGCTTAAGGCCCCGCCGGCAGGCAGGCTGGGGAAGGGACCGAGTGGGGAGCGGAGGCCCGGTCTACCCGCCATAGAGGCCTATGGGGGTAGACCTGGCCTCCGCCCGCCGGAGGCCCGGTCTACCCACATAGGCCTGAATGGCGGGTAGACCGGGCCTCCGCCCGCCGGAGGCCCGGTCTACCCGCATAGGCCTGAATGGCGGGTAGACCTGGCCTCCGCCCGCCGGAGGCCCGGTCTACCCGCATAGGCCTGAATGGCGGGTAGACCTGGCCTCCGCCCGCCGGAGGCCCGGTCTACCCGCATAGGCCTGAATGGCGGGTAGACCTGGCCTCCGCCCGCCGGAGGCCCGGTCTACCCGCCTAGGCCTGAATGGCGGGTAGACCTGGCCTCCGTCCGCCGGAGGCCCGGTCTACCCGCATAGGCCTGAATGGCGGGTAGACCTGGCTTCCGCCCCCCGGAGGCCCGGTCTACCCGCATAGGCCTGTATGGCGAGTAGACCGGGCCTCCGCCTGCCGGGTAGACCTGGCCTCCGCCCGCCGGGTAGACCTGGCCTCCGGGCCTCCGGCCGGCCCGGCCTGGAGACGCCGCCGCTTCCCCCCGGGAAGAACACTCCCTCCGGGGCTTAATTTTCCACAGTGGGAGGGGGGGGGCGTCCCCGGGGCTTAAGGATCCGCTTCCCCTGGCCGGGGCTCCCACCTCCCTTCCCGGGCTTAAGGCCCCGCCGGCAGGCAGGCAGGCAGGCTGGGGAAGGGACCGAGTGGGGAGCGGAGGCCCGGTCTACCCGCCATAGAGGCCTATGGGGGTAGACCTGGCCTCCGCCCGCCGGAGGCCCGGTCTACCCGCATAGGCCTGAATGGCGGGTAGACCTGGCCTCCGGGCCTCCGGCCGGCCCGGCCTGGAGACCCCGCCGCTTCCCCCCGGGAAGAACACTCCCTCCGGGGCTTAATTTTCCACAGTGGGAGGGGGGGGGCGTCCCCGGGGCTTAAGGATCCGCTTCCCCTGGCCGGGGCTCCCACCTCCCTTCCCGGGCTTAAGGCCCCGCCGGCAGGCAGGCAGGCAGGCTGGGGAAGGGACCGAGTGGGGAGCGGAGGCCCGGTCTACCCGCCATAGAGGCCTATGGGGGTAGACCTGGCCTCCGCCCGCCGGAGGCCCGGTCTACCCGCATAGGCCTGAATGGCGGGTAGACCTGGCCTCCGCCCGCCGGAGGCCCGGTCTACCCGCATAGGCCTGAATGGCGGGTAGACCTGGCCTCCGCCCGCCGGGTAGACCTGGCCTCCGGGCCTCCAGCCGGCCCGGCCTGGAGACCCCGCCGCTTCCCCCCGGGAAGAACACTCCCTCCGGGGCTTAATTTTCCACAGTGGGAGGGGGGGGCGTCCCCGGGGCTTAAGGATCCGCTTCCCCTGGCCGGGGCTCCCACCTCCCTTCCCGGGCTTAAGGCCCCGCCGGCAGGCAGGCTGGGGAAGGGACCGAGTGGGGAGCGGAGGCCCGGTCTACCCGCCATAGAGGCCTATGGGGGTAGACCTGGCCTCCGCCCGCCGGAGGCCCGGTCTACCCGCCTAGGCCTGAATGGCGGGTAGACCTGGCCTCCGCCCGCCGGAGGCCCGGTCTACCCGCATAGGCCTGAATGGCGGGTAGACCTGGCCTCCGCCCCCCGGAGGTCCGGTCTACCCGCATAGGCCTGAATGGCGGGTAGACCTGGCCTCCGCCCGCCGGGTAGACCTGGCCTCCGGGCCTCCGTCCGGCCGGGGCTGGAGACGCCGCCGCTTCCCCCCGGGAAGAACACTCCCTCCGGGGCGTAATTTTCCACAGTGGGAGGGGGGGCGTCCCCGGGGCTTAAGGATCCGCTTCCCCTGGCCGGGGCTCCCACCTCCCTTCCCGGGCTTAAGGCCCCGCCGGCAGGCAGGCTGGGGAAGGGACCGAGTGGGGAGCGGAGGCCCGGTCTACCCGCCATAGAGGCCTATGGGGGTAGACCTGGCCTCCGCCCGCCGGAGGCCCGGTCTACCCGCATAGGCCTGAATGGCGGGTAGACCGGGCCTCCGCCCGCCGGGTAGACCTGGCCTCCGCCAGCCGGGTAGACCTGGCCTCCGGGCCTCCGTCCGGCCGGGGCTGGAGACGCCGCCGCTTCCCCCCGGGTAGAACACTCCCTCCGGGGCTTAATTTTCCACAGCGGGAGGGGGGGGCGTCCCCGGGGCTTAAGGATCCGCTTCCCCTGGCCGGGGCTCCCACCTCCCTTCCCGGGCTTAAGGCCCCGTTGGCAGGCAGGCAGGCAGGCTGGGGAAGGGACCGAGTCGGGAGCGGAGGCCCGGTCTACCCGCCATAGAGGCCTATGGGGGTAGACCAGGCCTCCGCCCGCCGGAGGCCCGGTCTACCCGCATAGGCCTGAATGGCGGGTAGACCGGGCCTCCGCCCCCCGGAGGCCCGGTCTACCCGCATAGGCCTGAATGGCGGGTAGACCTGGCCTCCGCCCCCCGGAGGCCCGGTCTACCCGCATAGGCCTGAATGGCGGGTAGACCTGGCCTCCGCCCGCCGGAGGCCCGGTCTACCCGCATAGGCCTGAATGGCGGGTAGCCCTGGCCTCCGCCCGCCGGGTAGACCTGGCCTCCCGGCCTCCGTCCGGCCGGGGCTGGAGACGCCGCCGCTTCCCCCCGGGAAGAACACTCCCTCCGGGGCTTAATTTTCCACAGTGGGAGGGGGGGCGTCCCCGGGGCTTAAGGATCCGCTTCCCCTGGCCGGGACTCCCACCTCCCTTCCCGGGCTTAAGGCCCCGCCGGCAGGCAGGCAGGCAGGCTGGGGAAGGGACCGAGTCGGGAGCGGAGGCCCGGTCTACCCGCCATAGAGGCCTATGGGGGTAGACCTGGCCTCCGCCCGCCGGAGGCCCGGTCTACCCGCATAGGCCTGAATGGCGGGTAGACCTGGCCTCCGCCCCCCGGAGGCCCGGTCTACCCGCATAGGCCTGAATGGCGGGTAGACCTGGCCTCCGCCCGCCGGGTAGACCTGGCCTCCGGGCCTCCGTCCGGCCGGGGCTGGAGACGCCGCCGCTTCACCCCGGGAAGAACACTCCCTCCGGGGCTTAATTTTCCACAGTGGGAGGGGGGGCGTCCCCGGGGCTTAAGGATCCGCTTCCCCTGGCCGGGGCTCCCACCTCCCTTCCCGGGCTTAAGGCCCCGCCGGCAGGCAGGCAGGCAGGCTGGGGAAGGGACCGAGTGGGGAGCGGAGGCCCGGTCTACCCGCCATAGAGGCCTATGGGGGTAGACCTGGCCTCCGCCCGCCGGAGGCCCGGTCTACCCGCATAGGCCTGAATGGCGGGTAGACCTGGCCTCCGCCCGCCGGAGGCCCGGTCTACCCGCATAGGCCTGAATGGCGGGTAGACCGGGCCTCCGCCCGCCGGGTAGACCTGGCCTCCGGGCCTCCGTCCGGCCGGGGCTGGAGACGCCGCCGCTTCCCCCCGGGAAGAACACTCCCTCCGGGGCTTAATTTTCCACAGTGGGGGGGGGGCGTCCCCGGGGCTTAAGGATCCGCTTCCCCTGGCCGGGACTCCCACCTCCCTTCCCGGGCTTAAGGCCCCGCCGGCAGGCAGGCTGGCAGGCAGGCTGGGGAAGGGACCGAGTGGTGAGCGGAGGCCCGGTCTACCCGCCATAGAGGCCTATGGGGGTAGACCTGGCCTCCGCCCGCCGGAGGCCCGGTCTACCCACATAGGCCTGAATGGCGGGTAGACCGGGCCTCCGCCCGCCGGAGGCCCGGTCTACCCGCATAGGCCTGAATGGCGGGTAGACCTGGCCTCCGCCCGCCGGAGGCCCGGTCTACCCGCATAGGCCTGAATGGCGGGTAGACCTGGCCTCCGCCCGCCGGAGGCCCGGTCTACCCGCATAGGCCTGAATGGCGGGTAGACCTGGCCTCCGCCCGCCGGAGGCCCGGTCTACCCGCCTAGGCCTGAATGGCGGGTAGACCTGGCCTCCGTCCGCCGGAGGCCCGGTCTACCCGCATAGGCCTGAATGGCGGGTAGACCTGGCTTCCGCCCCCCGGAGGCCCGGTCTACCCGCATAGGCCTGTATGGCGAGTAGACCGGGCCTCCGCCTGCCGGGTAGACCTGGCCTCCGCCCGCCGGGTAGACCTGGCCTCCGGGCCTCCGGCCGGCCCGGCCTGGAGACGCCGCCGCTTCCCCCCGGGAAGAACACTCCCTCCGGGGCTTAATTTTCCACAGTGGGAGGGGGGGGGCGTCCCCGGGGCTTAAGGATCCGCTTCCCCTGGCCGGGGCTCCCAGCTCCCTTCCCGGGCTTAAGGCCCCGCCGGCAGGCAGGCAGGCAGGCTGGGGAAGGGACCGAGTGGGGAGCGGAGGCCCGGTCTACCCGCCATAGAGGCCTATGGGGGTAGACCTGGCCTCCGCCCGCCGGAGGCCCGGTCTACCCGCATAGGCCTGAATGGCGGGTAGACCTGGCCTCCGGGCCTCCGGCCGGCCCGGCCTGGAGACCCCGCCGCTTCCCCCCGGGAAGAACACTCCCTCCGGGGCTTAATTTTCCACAGTGGGAGGGGGGGGGCGTCCCCGGGGCTTAAGGATCCGCTTCCCCTGGCCGGGGCTCCCACCTCCCTTCCCGGGCTTAAGGCCCCGCCGGCAGGCAGGCAGGCAGGCTGGGGAAGGGACCGAGTGGGGAGCGGAGGCCCGGTCTACCCGCCATAGAGGCCTATGGGGGTAGACCTGGCCTCCGCCCGCCGGAGGCCCGGTCTACCCGCATAGGCCTGAATGGCGGGTAGACCTGGCCTCCGCCCCCCGGAGGCCCGGTCTACCCGCATAGGCCTGAATGGCGGGTAGACCTGGCCTCCGCCCGCCGGGTAGACCTGGCCTCCGGGCCTCCGTCCGGCCGGGGCTGGAGACGCCGCCGCTTCCCCCCGGGAAGAACACTCCCTCCGGGGCTTAATTTTCCACAGTGGGGGGGGGGGCGTCCCCGGGGCTTAAGGATCCGCTTCCCCTGGCCGGGGCTCCCACCTCCCTTCCCGGGCTTAAGGCCCCGCCGGCAGGCAGGCTGGGGAAGGGACCGAGTGGGGAGCGGAGGCCCGGTCTACCCGCCATAGAGGCCTATGGGGGTAGACCTGGCCTCCGCCCGCCGGAGGCCCGGTCTACCCGCATAGGCCTGAATGGCGGGTAGACCTGGCCTCCGCCCGCCGGGTAGACCTGGCCTCCGGGCCTCCGTCCGGCCGGGGCTGGAGACGCCGCCGCTTCCCCCCGGGAAGAACACTCCCTCCGGGGCTTAATTTTCCACAGTGGGGGGGGGGCGTCCCCGGGGCTTAAGGATCCGCTTCCCCTGGCCGGGGCTCCCACCTCCCTTCCCGGGCTTAAGGCCCCGCCGGCAGGCAGGCTGGGGAAGGGACCGAGTGGGGAGCGGAGGCCCGGTCTACCCGCCATAGAGGCCTATGGGGGTAGACCTGGCCTCCGCCCGCCGGAGGCCCGGTCTACCCGCATAGGCCTGAATGGCGGGTAGACCTGGCCTCCGCCCGCCGGAGGCCCGGTCTACCCGCATAGGCCTGAATGGCGGGTAGACCTGGCCTCCGCCCGCCGGAGGCCCGGTCTACCCGCATAGGCCTGAATGGCGGGTAGACCTGGCCTCCGCCCGCCGGAGGCCCGGTCTACCCGCATAGGCCTGAATGGCGGGTAGACCTGGCCTCCGCCCGCCGGAGGCCCGGTCTACCCGCATAGGCCTGAATGGCGGGTAGACCTGGCCTCCGCCCGCCGGGTAGACCTGGCCTCCTGGCCTCCGTCCGGCCGGGGCTGGAGACGCCGCCGCTTCCCCCCGGGAAGAACACTCCCTCCGGGGCGTAATTTTCCACAGTGGGAGGGGGGGCGTCCCCGGGGCTTAAGGATCCGCTTCCCCTGGCCGGGGCTCCCACCTCCCTTCCCGGGCTTAAGGCCCCGCCGGCAGGCAGGCTGGGGAAGGGACCGAGTGGGGAGCGGAGGCCCGGTCTACCCGCCATAGAGGCCTATGGGGGTAGACCTGGCCTCCGCCCGCCGGAGGCCCGGTCTACCCGCATAGGCCTGAATGGCGGGTAGACCGGGCCTCCGCCCGCCGGGTAGACCTGGCCTCCGCCAGCCGGGTAGACCTGGCCTCCGGGCCTCCGTCCGGCCGGGGCTGGAGACGCCGCCGCTTCCCCCCGGGTAGAACACTCCCTCCGGGGCTTAATTTTCCACAGCGGGAGGGGGGGGCGTCCCCGGGGCTTAAGGATCCGCTTCCCCTGGCCGGGGCTCCCACCTCCCTTCCCGGGCTTAAGGCCCCGTTGGCAGGCAGGCAGGCAGGCTGGGGAAGGGACCGAGTCGGGAGCGGAGGCCCGGTCTACCCGCCATAGAGGCCTATGGTGGTAGACCAGGCCTCCGCCCGCCGGAGGCCCGGTCTACCCGCATAGGCCTGAATGGCGGGTAGACCGGGCCTCCGCCCCCCGGAGGCCCGGTCTACCCGCATAGGCCTGAATGGCGGGTAGACCTGGCCTCCGCCCCCCGGAGGCCCGGTCTACCCGCATAGGCCTGAATGGCGGGTAGACCTGGCCTCCGCCCGCCGGAGGCCCGGTCTACCCGCATAGGCCTGAATGGCGGGTAGCCCTGGCCTCCGCCCGCCGGGTAGACCTGGCCTCCCGGCCTCCGTCCGGCCGGGGCTGGAGACGCCGCCGCTTCCCCCCGGGAAGAACACTCCCTCCGGGGCTTAATTTTCCACAGTGGGAGGGGGGGCGTCCCCGGGGCTTAAGGATCCGCTTCCCCTGGCCGGGACTCCCACCTCCCTTCCCGGGCTTAAGGCCCCGCCGGCAGGCAGGCAGGCAGGCTGGGGAAGGGACCGAGTCGGGAGCGGAGGCCCGGTCTACCCGCCATAGAGGCCTATGGGGGTAGACCTGGCCTCCGCCCGCCGGAGGCCCGGTCTACCCGCATAGGCCTGAATGGCGGGTAGACCTGGCCTCCGCCCCCCGGAGGCCCGGTCTACCCGCATAGGCCTGAATGGCGGGTAGACCTGGCCTCCGCCCGCCGGGTAGACCTGGCCTCCGGGCCTCCGTCCGGCCGGGGCTGGAGACGCCGCCGCTTCACCCCGGGAAGAACACTCCCTCCGGGGCTTAATTTTCCACAGTGGGAGGGGGGGCGTCCCCGGGGCTTAAGGATCCGCTTCCCCTGGCCGGGGCTCCCACCTCCCTTCCCGGGCTTAAGGCCCCGCCGGCAGGCAGGCAGGCAGGCTGGGGAAGGGACCGAGTGGGGAGCGGAGGCCCGGTCTACCCGCCATAGAGGCCTATGGGGGTAGACCTGGCCTCCGCCCGCCGGAGGCCCGGTCTACCCGCATAGGCCTGAATGGCGGGTAGACCTGGCCTCCGCCCCCCGGAGGCCCGGTCTACCCGCATAGGCCTGAATGGCGGGTAGACCTGGCCTCCGCCCGCCGGGTAGACCTGGCCTCCGGGCCTCCGTCCGGCCGGGGCTGGAGACGCCGCCGCTTCCCCCCGGGAAGAACACTCCCTCCGGGGCTTAATTTTCCACAGTGGGGGGGGGGGCGTCCCCGGGGCTTAAGGATCCGCTTCCCCTGGCCGGGGCTCCCACCTCCCTTCCCGGGCTTAAGGCCCCGCCGGCAGGCAGGCTGGGGAAGGGACCGAGTGGGGAGCGGAGGCCCGGTCTACCCGCCATAGAGGCCTATGGGGGTAGACCTGGCCTCCGCCCGCCGGAGGCCCGGTCTACCCGCATAGGCCTGAATGGCGGGTAGACCTGGCCTCCGCCCGCCGGGTAGACCTGGCCTCCGGGCCTCCGTCCGGCCGGGGCTGGAGACGCCGCCGCTTCCCCCCGGGAAGAACACTCCCTCCGGGGCTTAATTTTCCACAGTGGGGGGGGGGCGTCCCCGGGGCTTAAGGATCCGCTTCCCCTGGCCGGGGCTCCCACCTCCCTTCCCGGGCTTAAGGCCCCGCCGGCAGGCAGGCTGGGGAAGGGACCGAGTGGGGAGCGGAGGCCCGGTCTACCCGCCATAGAGGCCTATGGGGGTAGACCTGGCCTCCGCCCGCCGGAGGCCCGGTCTACCCGCATAGGCCTGAATGGCGGGTAGACCTGGCCTCCGCCCGCCGGAGGCCCGGTCTACCCGCATAGGCCTGAATGGCGGGTAGACCTGGCCTCCGCCCGCCGGAGGCCCGGTCTACCCGCATAGGCCTGAATGGCGGGTAGACCTGGCCTCCGCCCGCCGGAGGCCCGGTCTACCCGCATAGGCCTGAATGGCGGGTAGACCTGGCCTCCGCCCGCCGGAGGCCCGGTCTACCCGCATAGGCCTGAATGGCGGGTAGACCTGGCCTCCGCCCGCCGGGTAGACCTGGCCTCCTGGCCTCCGTCCGGCCGGGGCTGGAGACGCCGCCGCTTCCCCCCGGGAAGAACACTCCCTCCGGGGCGTAATTTTCCACAGTGGGAGGGGGGGCGTCCCCGGGGCTTAAGGATCCGCTTCCCCTGGCCGGGGCTCCCACCTCCCTTCCCGGGCTTAAGGCCCCGCCGGCAGGCAGGCTGGGGAAGGGACCGAGTGGGGAGCGGAGGCCCGGTCTACCCGCCATAGAGGCCTATGGGGGTAGACCTGGCCTCCGCCCGCCGGAGGCCCGGTCTACCCGCATAGGCCTGAATGGCGGGTAGACCGGGCCTCCGCCCGCCGGGTAGACCTGGCCTCCGCCAGCCGGGTAGACCTGGCCTCCGGGCCTCCGTCCGGCCGGGGCTGGAGACGCCGCCGCTTCCCCCCGGGTAGAACACTCCCTCCGGGGCTTAATTTTCCACAGCGGGAGGGGGGGGCGTCCCCGGGGCTTAAGGATCCGCTTCCCCTGGCCGGGGCTCCCACCTCCCTTCCCGGGCTTAAGGCCCCGTTGGCAGGCAGGCAGGCAGGCTGGGGAAGGGACCGAGTCGGGAGCGGAGGCCCGGTCTACCCGCCATAGAGGCCTATGGTGGTAGACCAGGCCTCCGCCCGCCGGAGGCCCGGTCTACCCGCATAGGCCTGAATGGCGGGTAGACCGGGCCTCCGCCCCCCGGAGGCCCGGTCTACCCGCATAGGCCTGAATGGCGGGTAGACCTGGCCTCCGCCCCCCGGAGGCCCGGTCTACCCGCATAGGCCTGAATGGCGGGTAGACCTGGCCTCCGCCCGCCGGAGGCCCGGTCTACCCGCATAGGCCTGAATGGCGGGTAGCCCTGGCCTCCGCCCGCCGGGTAGACCTGGCCTCCCGGCCTCCGTCCGGCCGGGGCTGGAGACGCCGCCGCTTCCCCCCGGGAAGAACACTCCCTCCGGGGCTTAATTTTCCACAGTGGGAGGGGGGGCGTCCCCGGGGCTTAAGGATCCGCTTCCCCTGGCCGGGACTCCCACCTCCCTTCCCGGGCTTAAGGCCCCGCCGGCAGGCAGGCAGGCAGGCTGGGGAAGGGACCGAGTCGGGAGCGGAGGCCCGGTCTACCCGCCATAGAGGCCTATGGGGGTAGACCTGGCCTCCGCCCGCCGGAGGCCCGGTCTACCCGCATAGGCCTGAATGGCGGGTAGACCTGGCCTCCGCCCCCCGGAGGCCCGGTCTACCCGCATAGGCCTGAATGGCGGGTAGACCTGGCCTCCGCCCGCCGGGTAGACCTGGCCTCCGGGCCTCCGTCCGGCCGGGGCTGGAGACGCCGCCGCTTCACCCCGGGAAGAACACTCCCTCCGGGGCTTAATTTTCCACAGTGGGAGGGGGGGCGTCCCCGGGGCTTAAGGATCCGCTTCCCCTGGCCGGGGCTCCCACCTCCCTTCCCGGGCTTAAGGCCCCGCCGGCAGGCAGGCAGGCAGGCTGGGGAAGGGACCGAGTGGGGAGCGGAGGCCCGGTCTACCCGCCATAGAGGCCTATGGGGGTAGACCTGGCCTCCGCCCGCCGGAGGCCCGGTCTACCCGCATAGGCCTGAATGGCGGGTAGACCTGGCCTCCGCCCGCCGGAGGCCCGGTCTACCCGCATAGGCCTGAATGGCGGGTAGACCGGGCCTCCGCCCGCCGGGTAGACCTGGCCTCCGGGCCTCCGTCCGGCCGGGGCTGGAGACGCCGCCGCTTCCCCCCGGGAAGAACACTCCCTCCGGGGCTTAATTTTCCACAGTGGGGGGGGGGCGTCCCCGGGGCTTAAGGATCCGCTTCCCCTGGCCGGGACTCCCACCTCCCTTCCCGGGCTTAAGGCCCCGCCGGCAGGCAGGCTGGCAGGCAGGCTGGGGAAGGGACCGAGTGGTGAGCGGAGGCCCGGTCTACCCGCCATAGAGGCCTATGGGGGTAGACCTGGCCTCCGCCCGCCGGAGGCCCGGTCTACCCACATAGGCCTGAATGGCGGGTAGACCGGGCCTCCGCCCGCCGGAGGCCCGGTCTACCCGCATAGGCCTGAATGGCGGGTAGACCTGGCCTCCGCCCGCCGGAGGCCCGGTCTACCCGCATAGGCCTGAATGGCGGGTAGACCTGGCCTCCGCCCGCCGGAGGCCCGGTCTACCCGCATAGGCCTGAATGGCGGGTAGACCTGGCCTCCGCCCGCCGGAGGCCCGGTCTACCCGCCTAGGCCTGAATGGCGGGTAGACCTGGCCTCCGTCCGCCGGAGGCCCGGTCTACCCGCATAGGCCTGAATGGCGGGTAGACCTGGCTTCCGCCCCCCGGAGGCCCGGTCTACCCGCATAGGCCTGTATGGCGAGTAGACCGGGCCTCCGCCTGCCGGGTAGACCTGGCCTCCGCCCGCCGGGTAGACCTGGCCTCCGGGCCTCCGGCCGGCCCGGCCTGGAGACGCCGCCGCTTCCCCCCGGGAAGAACACTCCCTCCGGGGCTTAATTTTCCACAGTGGGAGGGGGGGGGCGTCCCCGGGGCTTAAGGATCCGCTTCCCCTGGCCGGGGCTCCCAGCTCCCTTCCCGGGCTTAAGGCCCCGCCGGCAGGCAGGCAGGCAGGCTGGGGAAGGGACCGAGTGGGGAGCGGAGGCCCGGTCTACCCGCCATAGAGGCCTATGGGGGTAGACCTGGCCTCCGCCCGCCGGAGGCCCGGTCTACCCGCATAGGCCTGAATGGCGGGTAGACCTGGCCTCCGGGCCTCCGGCCGGCCCGGCCTGGAGACCCCGCCGCTTCCCCCCGGGAAGAACACTCCCTCCGGGGCTTAATTTTCCACAGTGGGAGGGGGGGGGCGTCCCCGGGGCTTAAGGATCCGCTTCCCCTGGCCGGGGCTCCCACCTCCCTTCCCGGGCTTAAGGCCCCGCCGGCAGGCAGGCAGGCAGGCTGGGGAAGGGACCGAGTGGGGAGCGGAGGCCCGGTCTACCCGCCATAGAGGCCTATGGGGGTAGACCTGGCCTCCGCCCGCCGGAGGCCCGGTCTACCCGCATAGGCCTGAATGGCGGGTAGACCTGGCCTCCGCCCCCCGGAGGCCCGGTCTACCCGCATAGGCCTGAATGGCGGGTAGACCTGGCCTCCGCCCGCCGGGTAGACCTGGCCTCCGGGCCTCCGTCCGGCCGGGGCTGGAGACGCCGCCGCTTCCCCCCGGGAAGAACACTCCCTCCGGGGCTTAATTTTCCACAGTGGGGGGGGGGCGTCCCCGGGGCTTAAGGATCCGCTTCCCCTGGCCGGGGCTCCCACCTCCCTTCCCGGGCTTAAGGCCCCGCCGGCAGGCAGGCTGGGGAAGGGACCGAGTGGGGAGCGGAGGCCCGGTCTACCCGCCATAGAGGCCTATGGGGGTAGACCTGGCCTCCGCCCGCCGGAGGCCCGGTCTACCCGCATAGGCCTGAATGGCGGGTAGACCTGGCCTCCGCCCGCCGGAGGCACGGTCTACCCGCATAGGCCTGAATGGCGGGTAGACCTGGCCTCCGCCCGCCGGAGGCCCGGTCTACCCGCATAGGCCTGAATGGCGGGTAGACCTGGCCTCCGCCCGCCGGAGGCCCGGTCTACCCGCATAGGCCTGAATGGCGGGTAGACCTGGCCTCCGCCCGCCGGAGGCCCGGTCTACCCGCATAGGCCTGAATGGCGGGTAGACCTGGCCTCCGCCCGCCGGGTAGACCTGGCCTCCGGGCCTCCAGCCGGCCCGGCCTGGAGACCCCGCCGCTTCCCCCCGGGAAGAACACTCCCTCCGGGGCTTAATTTTCCACAGTGGGAGGGGGGGGCGTCCCCGGGGCTTAAGGATCCGCTTCCCCTGGCCGGGGCTCCCACCTCCCTTCCCGGGCTTAAGGCCCCGCCGGCAGGCAGGCTGGGGAAGGGACCGAGTGGGGAGCGGAGGCCCGGTCTACCCGCCATAGAGGCCTATGGGGGTAGACCTGGCCTCCGCCCGCCGGAGGCCCGGTCTACCCACATAGGCCTGAATGGCGGGTAGACCGGGCCTCCGCCCGCCGGAGGCCCGGTCTACCCGCATAGGCCTGAATGGCGGGTAGACCTGGCCTCCGCCCGCCGGAGGCCCGGTCTACCCGCATAGGCCTGAATGGCGGGTAGACCTGGCCTCCGCCCGCCGGAGGCCCGGTCTACCCGCATAGGCCTGAATGGCGGGTAGACCTGGCCTCCGCCCGCCGGAGGCCCGGTCTACCCGCCTAGGCCTGAATGGCGGGTAGACCTGGCCTCCGTCCGCCGGAGGCCCGGTCTACCCGCATAGGCCTGAATGGCGGGTAGACCTGGCTTCCGCCCCCCGGAGGCCCGGTCTACCCGCATAGGCCTGTATGGCGAGTAGACCGGGCCTCCGCCTGCCGGGTAGACCTGGCCTCCGCCCGCCGGGTAGACCTGGCCTCCGGGCCTCCGGCCGGCCCGGCCTGGAGACGCCGCCGCTTCCCCCCGGGAAGAACACTCCCTCCGGGGCTTAATTTTCCACAGTGGGAGGGGGGGGGCGTCCCCGGGGCTTAAGGATCCGCTTCCCCTGGCCGGGGCTCCCACCTCCCTTCCCGGGCTTAAGGCCCCGCCGGCAGGCAGGCAGGCAGGCTGGGGAAGGGACCGAGTGGGGAGCGGAGGCCCGGTCTACCCGCCATAGAGGCCTATGGGGGTAGACCTGGCCTCCGCCCGCCGGAGGCCCGGTCTACCCGCATAGGCCTGAATGGCGGGTAGACCTGGCCTCCGGGCCTCCGGCCGGCCCGGCCTGGAGACCCCGCCGCTTCCCCCCGGGAAGAACACTCCCTCCGGGGCTTAATTTTCCACAGTGGGAGGGGGGGGGCGTCCCCGGGGCTTAAGGATCCGCTTCCCCTGGCCGGGGCTCCCACCTCCCTTCCCGGGCTTAAGGCCCCGCCGGCAGGCAGGCAGGCAGGCTGGGGAAGGGACCGAGTGGGGAGCGGAGGCCCGGTCTACCCGCCATAGAGGCCTATGGGGGTAGACCTGGCCTCCGCCCGCCGGAGGCCCGGTCTACCCGCATAGGCCTGAATGGCGGGTAGACCTGGCCTCCGCCCCCCGGAGGCCCGGTCTACCCGCATAGGCCTGAATGGCGGGTAGACCTGGCCTCCGCCCGCCGGGTAGACCTGGCCTCCGGGCCTCCGTCCGGCCGGGGCTGGAGACGCCGCCGCTTCCCCCCGGGAAGAACACTCCCTCCGGGGCTTAATTTTCCACAGTGGGAGGGGGGGGGGCGTCCCCGGGGCTTAAGGATCCGCTTCCCCTGGCCGGGGCTCCCACCTCCCTTCCCGGGCTTAAGGCCCCGCCGGCAGGCAGGCAGGCAGGCTGGGGAAGGGACCGTGTCGGGAGCGGAGGCCCGGTCTACCCGCCATAGAGGCCTATGGGGGTAGACCTGGCCTCCGCCCGCCGGAGGCCCGGTCTACCCGCCTAGGCCTGAATGGCGGGTAGACCTGGCCTCCGCCCGCCGGAGGCCCGGTCTACCCGCCTAGGCCTGAATGGCGGGTAGACCTGGCCTCCGCCCGCCGGAGGCCCGGTCTACCCGCATAGGCCTGAATGGCGGGTAGACCTGGCCTCCGCCCCCCGGAGGCCCGGTCTACCCGCATAGGCCTGAATGGCGGGTAGACCGGGCCTCCGCCCGCCGGGTAGACCTGGCCTCCGCCAGCCGGGTAGACCTGGCCTCCGGGCCTCCGTCCGGCCGGGGCTGGAGACGCCGCCGCTTCCCCCCGGGTAGAACACTCCCTCCGGGGCTTAATTTTCCACAGCGGGAGGGGGGGGCGTCCCCGGGGCTTAAGGATCCGCTTCCCCTGGCCGGGGCTCCCACCTCCCTTCCCGGGCTTAAGGCCCCGCCGGCAGGCAGGCTGGGGAAGGGACCGAGTGGGGAGCGGAGGCCCGGTCTACCCGCCATAGAGGCCTATGGGGGTAGACCTGGCCTCCGCCCGCCGGAGGCCCGGTCTACCCGCATAGGCCTGAATGGCGGGTAGACCTGGCCTCCGCCCGCCGGAGGCCCGGTCTACCCGCATAGGCCTGAATGGCGGGTAGACCTGGCCTCCGCCCGCCGGAGGCCCGGTCTACCCGCATAGGCCTGAATGGCGGGTAGACCTGGCCTCCGCCCGCCGGAGGCCCGGTCTACCCGCCTAGGCCTGAATGGCGGGTAGACCTGGCCTCCGCCCGCCGGAGGCCCGGTCTACCCGCATAGGCCTGAATGGCGGGTAGACCTGGCCTCCGCCCCCCGGAGGCCCGGTCTACCCGCATAGGCCTGAATGGCGGGTAGACCTGGCCTCCGCCCGCCGGAGGCCCGGTCTACCCGCATAGGCCTGAATGGCGGGTAGACCTGGCCTCCGCCCGCCGGGTAGACCTGGCCTCCGGGCCTCCGTCCGGCCGGGGCTGGAGACGCCGCCGCTTCCCCCCGGGAAGAACACTCCCTCCGGGGCGTAATTTTCCACAGTGGGAGGGGGGGCGTCCCCGGGGCTTAAGGATCCGCTTCCCCTGGCCGGGGCTCCCACCTCCCTTCCCGGGCTTAAGGCCCCGCCGGCAGGCAGGCTGGGGAAGGGACCGAGTGGGGAGCGGAGGCCCGGTCTACCCGCCATAGAGGCCTATGGGGGTAGACCTGGCCTCCGCCCGCCGGAGGCCCGGTCTACCCGCATAGGCCTGAATGGCGGGTAGACCGGGCCTCCGCCCGCCGGGTAGACCTGGCCTCCGCCAGCCGGGTAGACCTGGCCTCCGGGCCTCCGTCCGGCCGGGGCTGGAGACGCCGCCGCTTCCCCCCGGGTAGAACACTCCCTCCGGGGCTTAATTTTCCACAGCGGGAGGGGGGGGCGTCCCCGGGGCTTAAGGATCCGCTTCCCCTGGCCGGGGCTCCCACCTCCCTTCCCGGGCTTAAGGCCCCGTTGGCAGGCAGGCAGGCAGGCTGGGGAAGGGACCGAGTCGGGAGCGGAGGCCCGGTCTACCCGCCATAGAGGCCTATGGGGGTAGACCAGGCCTCCGCCCGCCGGAGGCCCGGTCTACCCGCATAGGCCTGAATGGCGGGTAGACCGGGCCTCCGCCCCCCGGAGGCCCGGTCTACCCGCATAGGCCTGAATGGCGGGTAGACCTGGCCTCCGCCCCCCGGAGGCCCGGTCTACCCGCATAGGCCTGAATGGCGGGTAGACCTGGCCTCCGCCCGCCGGAGGCCCGGTCTACCCGCATAGGCCTGAATGGCGGGTAGCCCTGGCCTCCGCCCGCCGGGTAGACCTGGCCTCCCGGCCTCCGTCCGGCCGGGGCTGGAGACGCCGCCGCTTCCCCCCGGGAAGAACACTCCCTCCGGGGCTTAATTTTCCACAGTGGGAGGGGGGGCGTCCCCGGGGCTTAAGGATCCGCTTCCCCTGGCCGGGACTCCCACCTCCCTTCCCGGGCTTAAGGCCCCGCCGGCAGGCAGGCAGGCAGGCTGGGGAAGGGACCGAGTCGGGAGCGGAGGCCCGGTCTACCCGCCATAGAGGCCTATGGGGGTAGACCTGGCCTCCGCCCGCCGGAGGCCCGGTCTACCCGCATAGGCCTGAATGGCGGGTAGACCTGGCCTCCGCCCCCCGGAGGCCCGGTCTACCCGCATAGGCCTGAATGGCGGGTAGACCTGGCCTCCGCCCGCCGGGTAGACCTGGCCTCCGGGCCTCCGTCCGGCCGGGGCTGGAGACGCCGCCGCTTCACCCCGGGAAGAACACTCCCTCCGGGGCTTAATTTTCCACAGTGGGAGGGGGGGCGTCCCCGGGGCTTAAGGATCCGCTTCCCCTGGCCGGGGCTCCCACCTCCCTTCCCGGGCTTAAGGCCCCGCCGGCAGGCAGGCAGGCAGGCTGGGGAAGGGACCGAGTGGGGAGCGGAGGCCCGGTCTACCCGCCATAGAGGCCTATGGGGGTAGACCTGGCCTCCGCCCGCCGGAGGCCCGGTCTACCCGCATAGGCCTGAATGGCGGGTAGACCTGGCCTCCGCCCGCCGGAGGCCCGGTCTACCCGCATAGGCCTGAATGGCGGGTAGACCGGGCCTCCGCCCGCCGGGTAGACCTGGCCTCCGGGCCTCCGTCCGGCCGGGGCTGGAGACGCCGCCGCTTCCCCCCGGGAAGAACACTCCCTCCGGGGCTTAATTTTCCACAGTGGGGGGGGGGCGTCCCCGGGGCTTAAGGATCCGCTTCCCCTGGCCGGGACTCCCACCTCCCTTCCCGGGCTTAACGCCCCGCCGGCAGGCAGGCTGGCAGGCAGGCTGGGGAAGGGACCGAGTCGGGAGCGGAGGCCCGGTCTACCCGCCATAGAGGCCTATGGGGGTAGACCAGGCCTCCGCCCGCCGGAGGCCCGGTCTACCCGCATAGGCCTGAATGGCGAGTAGACCGGGCCTCCGCCCGCCGGAGGCCCGGTCTACCCGCATAGGCCTGAATGGCGGGTAGACCGGGCCTCCGCCCGCCGGAGGCCCGGTCTACCCGCATAGGCCTGAATGGCGGGTAGACCGGGCCTCCGCCCGCCGGGTAGACCTGGCCTCCGCCCGCCGGGTAGACCTGGCCTCCGGGCCTCCGGCCGGCCCGGCCTGAAGACCCCGCCGCTTCCCCCCGGGAAGAACACTCCCTCCGGGGCTTAATTTTCCACAGTGGGAGGGGGGGGCGTCCCCGGTGCTTAAGGATCCGCTTCCCCTGGCCGGGGCTCCCACCTCCCTTCCCGGGCTTAAGGCCCCGTTGGCAGGCAGGCAGGCAGGCTGGGGAAGGGACCGAGTCGGGAGCGGAGGCCCGGTCTACCCGCCATAGAGGCCTATGGGGGTAGACCAGGCCTCCGCCCGCCGGAGGCCCGGTCTACCCGCATAGGCCTGAATGGCGGGTAGACCGGGCCTCCGCCCCCCGGAGGCCCGGTCTACCCGCATAGGCCTGAATGGCGGGTAGACCTGGCCTCCGCCCGCCGGAGGCCCGGTCTACCCGCATAGGCCTGAATGGCGGGTAGCCCTGGCCTCCGCCCGCCGGGTAGACCTGGCCTCCCGGCCTCCGTCCGGCCGGGGCTGGAGACGCCGCCGCTTCCCCCCGGGAAGAACACTCCCTCCGGGGCTTAATTTTCCACAGTGGGAGGGGGGGCGTCCCCGGGGCTTAAGGATCCGCTTCCCCTGGCCGGGACTCCCACCTCCCTTCCCGGGCTTAAGGCCCCGCCGGCAGGCAGGCAGGCAGGCTGGGGAAGGGACCGAGTCGGGAGCGGAGGCCCGGTCTACCCGCCATAGAGGCCTATGGGGGTAGACCTGGCCTCCGCCCGCCGGAGGCCCGGTCTACCCGCATAGGCCTGAATGGCGGGTAGACCTGGCCTCCGCCCCCCGGAGGCCCGGTCTACCCGCATAGGCCTGAATGGCGGGTAGACCTGGCCTCCGCCCGCCGGGTAGACCTGGCCTCCGGGCCTCCGTCCGGCCGGGGCTGGAGACGCCGCCGCTTCACCCCGGGAAGAACACTCCCTCCGGGGCTTAATTTTCCACAGTGGGAGGGGGGGCGTCCCCGGGGCTTAAGGATCCGCTTCCCCTGGCCGGGGCTCCCACCTCCCTTCCCGGGCTTAAGGCCCCGCTGGCAGGCAGGCAGGCAGGCAGGCAGGCAGGCTGGGGAAGGGACCGAGTGGGGAGCGGAGGCCCGGTCTACCCGCCATAGAGGCCTATGGGGGTAGACCTGGCCTCCGCCCGCCGGAGGCCCGGTCTACCCGCATAGGCCTGAATGGCGGGTAGACCGGGCCTCCGCCCGCCGGAGGCCCGGTCTACCCGCATAGGCCTGAATGGCGGGTAGACCTGGCCTCCGCCCCCCGGAGGCCCGGTCTACCCGCATAGGCCTGAATGGCGGGTAGACCTGGCCTCCGCCCGCCGGGTAGACCTGGCCTCCGGGCCTCCGTCCGGCCGGGGCTGGAGACGCTGCCGCTTCCCCCCGGGAAGAACACTCCCTCCGGGGCTTAATTTTCCACAGTGGGTGGGGGGGCGTCCCCGGGGCTTAAGGATCCGCTTCCCCTGGCCGGGGCTCCCACCTCCCTTCCCGGGCTTAAGGCCCCGCCGGCAGGCAGGCAGGCAGGCTGGGGAAGGGACCGAGTCGGGAGCGGAGGCCCGGTCTACCCGCCATAGAGGCCTATGGGGGTAGACCTGGCCTCCGCCCGCCGGAGGCCCGGTCTACCCGCATAGGCCTGAATGGCGGGTAGACCTGGCCTCCGCCAGCCGGAGGCCCGGTCTACCCGCATAGGCCTGAATGGCGGGTAGACCTGGCCTCCGCCCCCCGGAGGCCCGGTCTACCCGCATAGGCCTGAATGGCGGGTAGACCTGGCCTCCGCCCGCCGGAGGCCCGGTCTACCCGCATAGGCCTGAATGGCGGGTAGACCGGGCCTCCGCCCGCCGGGTAGACCTGGCCTCCGCCAGCCGGGTAGACCTGGCCTCCGGGCCTCCGTCCGGCCGGGGCTGGAGACGCCGCCGCTTCCCCCCGGGTAGAACACTCCCTCCGGGGCTTAATTTTCCACAGCGGGAGGGGGGGGCGTCCCCGGGGCTTAAGGATCCGCTTCCCCTGGCCGGGGCTCCCACCTCCCTTCCCGGGCTTAAGGCCCCGCCGGCAGGCAGGCAGGCAGGCTGGGGAAGGGACCGAGTGGGGAGCGGAGGCCCGGTCTACCCGCCATAGAGGCCTATGGGGGTAGACCTGGCCTCCGCCCGCCGGAGGCCCGGTCTACCCGCATAGGCCTGAATGGCGGGTAGACCTGGCCTCCGGGCCTCCGGCCGGCCCGGCCTGGAGACCCCGCCGCTTCCCCCCGGGAAGAACACTCCCTCCGGGGCTTAATTTTCCACAGTGGGAGGGGGGGGGCGTCCCCGGGGCTTAAGGATCCGCTTCCCCTGGCCGGGGCTCCCACCTCCCTTCCCGGGCTTAAGGCCCCGCCGGCAGGCAGGCAGGCAGGCTGGGGAAGGGACCGAGTGGGGAGCGGAGGCCCGGTCTACCCGCCATAGAGGCCTATGGGGGTAGACCTGGCCTCCGCCCGCCGGAGGCCCGGTCTACCCGCATAGGCCTGAATGGCGGGTAGACCTGGCCTCCGCCCCCCGGAGGCCCGGTCTACCCGCATAGGCCTGAATGGCGGGTAGACCTGGCCTCCGCCCGCCGGGTAGACCTGGCCTCCGGGCCTCCGTCCGGCCGGGGCTGGAGACGCCGCCGCTTCCCCCCGGGAAGAACACTCCCTCCGGGGCTTAATTTTCCACAGTGGGAGGGGGGGGGCGTCCCCGGGGCTTAAGGATCCGCTTCCCCTGGCCGGGGCTCCCACCTCCCTTCCCGGGCTTAAGGCCCCGCCGGCAGGCAGGCAGGCAGGCTGGGGAAGGGACCGTGTCGGGAGCGGAGGCCCGGTCTACCCGCCATAGAGGCCTATGGGGGTAGACCTGGCCTCCGCCCGCCGGAGGCCCGGTCTACCCGCCTAGGCCTGAATGGCGGGTAGACCTGGCCTCCGCCCGCCGGAGGCCCGGTCTACCCGCCTAGGCCTGAATGGCGGGTAGACCTGGCCTCCGCCCGCCGGAGGCCCGGTCTACCCGCATAGGCCTGAATGGCGGGTAGACCTGGCCTCCGCCCCCCGGAGGCCCGGTCTACCCGCATAGGCCTGAATGGCGGGTAGACCGGGCCTCCGCCCGCCGGGTAGACCTGGCCTCCGCCAGCCGGGTAGACCTGGCCTCCGGGCCTCCGTCCGGCCGGGGCTGGAGACGCCGCCGCTTCCCCCCGGGTAGAACACTCCCTCCGGGGCTTAATTTTCCACAGCGGGAGGGGGGGGCGTCCCCGGGGCTTAAGGATCCGCTTCCCCTGGCCGGGGCTCCCACCTCCCTTCCCGGGCTTAAGGCCCCGCCGGCAGGCAGGCTGGGGAAGGGACCGAGTGGGGAGCGGAGGCCCGGTCTACCCGCCATAGAGGCCTATGGGGGTAGACCTGGCCTCCGCCCGCCGGAGGCCCGGTCTACCCGCATAGGCCTGAATGGCGGGTAGACCTGGCCTCCGCCCGCCGGAGGCCCGGTCTACCCGCATAGGCCTGAATGGCGGGTAGACCTGGCCTCCGCCCGCCGGAGGCCCGGTCTACCCGCATAGGCCTGAATGGCGGGTAGACCTGGCCTCCGCCCGCCGGAGGCCCGGTCTACCCGCCTAGGCCTGAATGGCGGGTAGACCTGGCCTCCGCCCGCCGGAGGCCCGGTCTACCCGCATAGGCCTGAATGGCGGGTAGACCTGGCCTCCGCCCCCCGGAGGCCCGGTCTACCCGCATAGGCCTGAATGGCGGGTAGACCTGGCCTCCGCCCGCCGGAGGCCCGGTCTACCCGCATAGGCCTGAATGGCGGGTAGACCTGGCCTCCGCCCGCCGGGTAGACCTGGCCTCCGGGCCTCCGTCCGGCCGGGGCTGGAGACGCCGCCGCTTCCCCCCGGGAAGAACACTCCCTCCGGGGCTTAATTTTCCACAGTGGGAGGGGGGGCGTCCCCGGGGCTTAAGGATCCGCTTCCCCTGGCCGGGGCTCCCAGCTCCCTTCCCGGGCTTAAGGCCCCGCCGGCAGGCAGGCAGGCAGGCTGGGGAAGGGACCGAGTCGGGAGCGGAGGCCCGGTCTACCCGCCATAGAGGCCTATGGGGGTAGACCTGGCCTCCGCCCGCCGGAGGCCCGGTCTACCCGCATAGGCCTGAATGGCGGGTAGACCTGGCCTCCGCCAGCCGGAGGCCCGGTCTACCCGCATAGGCCTGAATGGCGGGTAGACCAGGCCTCCGCCCCCCGGAGGCCCGGTCTACCCGCATAGGCCTGAATGGCGGGTAGACCTGGCCTCCGCCCCCCGGAGGCCCGGTCTACCCGCATAGGCCTGAATGGCGGGTAGACCTGGCCTCCGCCCCCCGGAGGCCCGGTCTACCCGCATAGGCCTGCATGGGGGTAGACCTGGCCTCCGCCCGCCGGGTAGACCGGGCCTCCGGGCCTCCGTCCGGCCGGGGCTGGAGACGCCGCCGCTTCCCCCCGGGAAGAACACTCCCTCCGGGGCTTAATTTTCCACAGTGGGAGGGGGGGCGTCCCCGGGGCTTAAGGATCCGCTTCCCCTGGCCGGGGCTCCCACCTCCCTTCCCGGGCTTAAGGCCCCGCTGGCAGGCAGGCAGGCAGGCAGGCAGGCAGGCTGGGGAAGGGACCGAGTCGGGAGCGGAGGCCCGGTCTACCCGCCATAGAGGCCTATGGGGGTAGACCTGGCCTCCGCCCGCCGGAGGCCCGGTCTACCCGCATAGGCCTGAATGGCGGGTAGACCGGGCCTCCGCCCCCCGGAGGCCCGGTCTACCCGCATAGGCCTGAATGGCGGGTAGACCTGGCCTCCGCCCGCCGGAGGCCCGGTCTACCCGCATAGGCCTGAATGGCGGGTAGACCTGGCCTCCGCCCCCCGGAGGCCCGGTCTACCCGCATAGGCCTGAATGGCGGGTAGACCTGGCCTCCGCCCGCCGGAGGCCCGGTCTACCCGCATAGGCCTGCATGGGGGTAGACCTGGCCTCCGCCCGCCGGGTAGACCGGGCCTCCGGGCCTCCGTCCGGCCGGGGCTGGAGACGCCGCCGCTTCCCCCCGGGAAGAACACTCCCTCCGGGGCTTAATTTTCCACAGTGGGAGGGGGGGCGTCCCCGGGGCTTAAGGATCCGCTTCCCCTGGCCGGGGCTCCCACCTCCCTTCCCGGGCTTAAGGCCCCGCTGGCAGGCAGGCAGGCAGGCAGGCAGGCAGGCTGGGGAAGGGACCGAGTCGGGAGCGGAGGCCCGGTCTACCCGCCATAGAGGCCTATGGGGGTAGACCTGGCCTCCGCCCGCCGGAGGCCCGGTCTACCCGCATAGGCCTGAATGGCGGGTAGACCGGGCCTCCGCCCCCCGGAGGCCCGGTCTACCCGCATAGGCCTGAATGGCGGGTAGACCTGGCCTCCGCCCCCCGGAGGCCCGGTCTACCCGCATAGGCCTGAATGGCGGGTAGACCTGGCCTCCGCCCGCCGGGTAGACCTGGCCTCCGGGCCTCCGTCCGGCCGGGGCTGGAGACGCCGCCGCTTCCCCCCGGGAAGAACACTCCCTCCGGGGCTTAATTTTCCACAGTGGGTGGGGGGGGCGTCCCCGGGGCTTAAGGATCCGCTTCCCCTGGCCGGGGCTCCCAGCTCCCTTCCCGGGCTTAAGGCCCCGCCGGCAGGCAGGCAGGCAGGCTGGGGAAGGGACCGAGTCGGGAGCGGAGGCCCGGTCTACCCGCCATAGAGGCCTATGGGGGTAGACCTGGCCTCCGCCCGCCGGAGGCCCGGTCTACCCGCATAGGCCTGAATGGCGGGTAGACCTGGCCTCCGCCAGCCGGAGGCCCGGTCTACCCGCATAGGCCTGAATGGCGGGTAGACCTGGCCTCCGCCCCCCGGAGGCCCGGTCTACCCGCATAGGCCTGAATGGCGGGTAGACCTGGCCTCCGCCCCCCGGAGGCCCGGTCTACCCGCATAGGCCTGAATGGCGGGTAGACCTGGCCTCCGCCCCCCGGAGGCCCGGTCTACCCGCATAGGCCTGAATGGCGGGTAGACCTGGCCTCCGCCCGCCGGGTAGACCTGGCCTCCGGGCCTCCGGCCGGCCCGGCCTGGAGACCCCGCCGCTTCCCCCCGGGAAGAACACTCCCTCCGGGGCTTAATTTTCCACAGTGGGAGGGGGGGGGCGTCCCCGGGGCTTAAGGATCCGCTTCCCCTGGCCGGGGCTCCCACCTCCCTTCCCGGGCTTAAGGCCCCGCCGGCAGGCAGGCTGGGGAAGGGACCGAGTGGGGAGCGGAGGCCCGGTCTACCCGCCATAGAGGCCTATGGGGGTAGACCTGGCCTCCGCCCGCCGGAGGCCCGGTCTACCCGCATAGGCCTGAATGGCGGGTAGACCGGGCCTCCGCCCGCCGGGTAGACCTGGCCTCCGGGCCTCCGGCCGGCCGGGCCTGGAGACGCCGCCGCTTCCCCCCCGGGAGGACACCCGCCCCCGGGCTTAATTTTCCAGTCGGGGGGGGGGGGGGTGTTGGCGCACCCCGGGGCTTAAGGCTCCCCTTCCCCGAGCCGAGCCACCCCCCCCTTCCCGGGCTTAATGCTCGGCTCACCCCGTGGAGGTAGGCCTCTGGTGGAGGGAAGCGGGCAGGCGGGCAGGCCAGGGGCTGACGAAAGCTCCACCAACCTCTTCCTGCTGCTGCTGCTACTGCCAGCCTGCCTGGCTGAACTGTTTCCAGCCAGGGTGACATCACAGTAGGGCAGGCAGGGCACCTGGCTGCTGCTGCTGCTGCCAGCCTGCCTACCTGGCTGAACTGTTTCCAGCCAGGGTGACATCACAGTAGGGCAGGCAGGACCCATGGCTGCTGCTGCCAGAAGCCAGCCCTGCCTGCCTGGCTGAACTGTTTCCAGCCAGGGTGACATCACAGTAGGGCAGGCAGGACCATTGGCTGCTGCTGCTGGAAGCAGTGGTGCCTGCCTGCCTGCCCGCCTGAACTGTTTCCACCCAGGGCGATCTCACACGACAGCAGGCCGGGCAGAGTCCGGAACGGCGGCCCGGTCTACCCGCCCTAGCCGGCAAGGGAGGTAGACCTGGCCTCCGCCCCTCGGAGGCCCGGTCTACCCGCCCCAGAAGGCTAGGGAGGTAGACCGGGCCTCCGGAGGCCACCGGCTGCTATGGAGGTAGACCGGGCCTCCGGCCGTCGGAGGCCCGGTCTACCCGCCCCGGAAGGCTAGGGAGGGAGACCGGGCCTCCGGAGGCCACCGGCTGCTATGGAGGTAGACCGGGCCTCCGGCCGTCGGAGGCCCGGTCTACCCGCCCCAGAAGGCTAGGGAGGGAGACCGGGCCTCCGGAGGCCACCGGCTGCTATGGAGGTAGACCGGGCCTCCGGCCGTCGGAGGCCCGGTCTACCCGCCCCGGAAGGCTAGGGAGGTAGACCGGGCCTCCGGAGGCCACCGGCTGCTATGGAGGTAGACCGGGCCTCCGGCCGTCGGAGGCCCGGTCTACCCGCCCCGGAAGCCCCGCGGAGGTAGACCGGGCCTCCGGAGGCCACCGGCTGCTATGGAGGTAGACCGGGCCTCCGGCCGTCGGAGGCCCGGTCTACCCGCCCCGGAAGGCTAGGGAGGTAGACCGGGCCTCCGGAGGCCACCGGCTGCTATGGAGGTAGACCGGGCCTCCGGCCGTCGGAGGCCCGGTCTACCCGCCCCGGAAGCCCCGCGGAGGTAGACCGGGCCTCCGGAGGCCACCGGCTGCTATGGAGGTAGACCGGGCCTCCGGCCGTCGGAGGCCCGGTCTACCCGCCCCGGAAGGCTAGGGAGGTAGACCGGG
>NC_069658.1:222164297-222171797 GCF_027244095.1 Hemicordylus capensis
CTGAATGGCGGGTAGACCTGGCCTCCGCCCGCCGGGTAGACCTGGCCTCCGGGCCTCCGTCCGGCCGGGGCTGGAGACGCCGCCGCTTCCCCCCTGGAAGAACACTCCCTCCGGGGCTTAATTTTCCACAGTGGGGGGGGGGGCGTCCCCGGGGCTTAAGGATCCGCTTCCCCTGGCCGGGGCTCCCACCTCCCTTCCCGGGCTTAAGGCCCCGCCGGCAGGCAGGCTGGGGAAGGGACCGAGTGGGGAGCGGAGGCCCGGTCTACCCGCCATAGAGGCCTATGGGGGTAGACCTGGCCTCCGCCCGCCGGAGGCCCGGTCTACCCGCATAGGCCTGAATGGCGGGTAGACCTGGCCTCCGCCCGCCGGAGGCCCGGTCTACCCGCATAGGCCTGAATGGCGGGTAGACCTGGCCTCCGCCCGCCGGAGGCCCGGTCTACCCGCATAGGCCTGAATGGCGGGTAGACCTGGCCTCCGCCCGCCGGAGGCCCGGTCTACCCGCATAGGCCTGAATGGCGGGTAGACCTGGCCTCCGCCCGCCGGAGGCCCGGTCTACCCGCATAGGCCTGAATGGCGGGTAGACCTGGCCTCCGCCCGCCGGGTAGACCTGGCCTCCGGGCCTCCAGCCGGCCCGGCCTGGAGACCCCGCCGCTTCCCCCCGGGAAGAACACTCCCTCCGGGGCTTAATTTTCCACAGTGGGAGGGGGGGGCGTCCCCGGGGCTTAAGGATCCGCTTCCCCTGGCCGGGGCTCCCACCTCCCTTCCCGGGCTTAAGGCCCCGCCGGCAGGCAGGCTGGGGAAGGGACCGAGTGGGGAGCGGAGGCCCGGTCTACCCGCCATAGAGGCCTATGGGGGTAGACCTGGCCTCCGCCCGCCGGAGGCCCGGTCTACCCACATAGGCCTGAATGGCGGGTAGACCGGGCCTCCGCCCGCCGGAGGCCCGGTCTACCCGCATAGGCCTGAATGGCGGGTAGACCTGGCTTCCGCCCCCCGGAGGCCCGGTCTACCCGCATAGGCCTGTATGGCGAGTAGACCGGGCCTCCGCCTGCCGGGTAGACCTGGCCTCCGCCCGCCGGGTAGACCTGGCCTCCGGGCCTCCGGCCGGCCCGGCCTGGAGACGCCGCCGCTTCCCCCCGGGAAGAACACTCCCTCCGGGGCTTAATTTTCCACAGTGGGAGGGGGGGGCGTCCCCGGTGCTTAAGGATCCGCTTCCCCTGGCCGGGGCTCCCACCTCCCTTCCCGGGCTTAAGGCCCCGTTGGCAGGCAGGCAGGCAGGCTGGGGAAGGGACCGAGTCGGGAGCGGAGGCCCGGTCTACCCGCCATAGAGGCCTATGGGGGTAGACCAGGCCTCCGCCCGCCGGAGGCCCGGTCTACCCGCATAGGCCTGAATGGCGGGTAGACCGGGCCTCCGCCCCCCGGAGGCCCGGTCTACCCGCATAGGCCTGAATGGCGGGTAGACCTGGCCTCCGCCCGCCGGAGGCCCGGTCTACCCGCATAGGCCTGAATGGCGGGTAGCCCTGGCCTCCGCCCGCCGGGTAGACCTGGCCTCCCGGCCTCCGTCCGGCCGGGGCTGGAGACGCCGCCGCTTCCCCCCGGGAAGAACACTCCCTCCGGGGCTTAATTTTCCACAGTGGGAGGGGGGGCGTCCCCGGGGCTTAAGGATCCGCTTCCCCTGGCCGGGACTCCCACCTCCCTTCCCGGGCTTAAGGCCCCGCCGGCAGGCAGGCAGGCAGGCTGGGGAAGGGACCGAGTCGGGAGCGGAGGCCCGGTCTACCCGCCATAGAGGCCTATGGGGGTAGACCTGGCCTCCGCCCGCCGGAGGCCCGGTCTACCCGCATAGGCCTGAATGGCGGGTAGACCTGGCCTCCGCCCCCCGGAGGCCCGGTCTACCCGCATAGGCCTGAATGGCGGGTAGACCTGGCCTCCGCCCGCCGGGTAGACCTGGCCTCCGGGCCTCCGTCCGGCCGGGGCTGGAGACGCCGCCGCTTCACCCCGGGAAGAACACTCCCTCCGGGGCTTAATTTTCCACAGTGGGAGGGGGGGCGTCCCCGGGGCTTAAGGATCCGCTTCCCCTGGCCGGGGCTCCCACCTCCCTTCCCGGGCTTAAGGCCCCGCTGGCAGGCAGGCAGGCAGGCAGGCAGGCAGGCTGGGGAAGGGACCGAGTGGGGAGCGGAGGCCCGGTCTACCCGCCATAGAGGCCTATGGGGGTAGACCTGGCCTCCGCCCGCCGGAGGCCCGGTCTACCCGCATAGGCCTGAATGGCGGGTAGACCGGGCCTCCGCCCGCCGGAGGCCCGGTCTACCCGCATAGGCCTGAATGGCGGGTAGACCTGGCCTCCGCCCCCCGGAGGCCCGGTCTACCCGCATAGGCCTGAATGGCGGGTAGACCTGGCCTCCGCCCGCCGGGTAGACCTGGCCTCCGGGCCTCCGTCCGGCCGGGGCTGGAGACGCTGCCGCTTCCCCCCGGGAAGAACACTCCCTCCGGGGCTTAATTTTCCACAGTGGGTGGGGGGGCGTCCCCGGGGCTTAAGGATCCGCTTCCCCTGGCCGGGGCTCCCACCTCCCTTCCCGGGCTTAAGGCCCCGCCGGCAGGCAGGCAGGCAGGCTGGGGAAGGGACCGAGTCGGGAGCGGAGGCCCGGTCTACCCGCCATAGAGGCCTATGGGGGTAGACCTGGCCTCCGCCCGCCGGAGGCCCGGTCTACCCGCATAGGCCTGAATGGCGGGTAGACCTGGCCTCCGCCAGCCGGAGGCCCGGTCTACCCGCATAGGCCTGAATGGCGGGTAGACCTGGCCTCCGCCCCCCGGAGGCCCGGTCTACCCGCATAGGCCTGAATGGCGGGTAGACCTGGCCTCCGCCCGCCGGAGGCCCGGTCTACCCGCATAGGCCTGAATGGCGGGTAGACCGGGCCTCCGCCCGCCGGGTAGACCTGGCCTCCGCCAGCCGGGTAGACCTGGCCTCCGGGCCTCCGTCCGGCCGGGGCTGGAGACGCCGCCGCTTCCCCCCGGGTAGAACACTCCCTCCGGGGCTTAATTTTCCACAGCGGGAGGGGGGGGCGTCCCCGGGGCTTAAGGATCCGCTTCCCCTGGCCGGGGCTCCCACCTCCCTTCCCGGGCTTAAGGCCCCGCCGGCAGGCAGGCAGGCAGGCTGGGGAAGGGACCGAGTGGGGAGCGGAGGCCCGGTCTACCCGCCATAGAGGCCTATGGGGGTAGACCTGGCCTCCGCCCGCCGGAGGCCCGGTCTACCCGCATAGGCCTGAATGGCGGGTAGACCTGGCCTCCGGGCCTCCGGCCGGCCCGGCCTGGAGACCCCGCCGCTTCCCCCCGGGAAGAACACTCCCTCCGGGGCTTAATTTTCCACAGTGGGAGGGGGGGGGCGTCCCCGGGGCTTAAGGATCCGCTTCCCCTGGCCGGGGCTCCCACCTCCCTTCCCGGGCTTAAGGCCCCGCCGGCAGGCAGGCAGGCAGGCTGGGGAAGGGACCGAGTGGGGAGCGGAGGCCCGGTCTACCCGCCATAGAGGCCTATGGGGGTAGACCTGGCCTCCGCCCGCCGGAGGCCCGGTCTACCCGCATAGGCCTGAATGGCGGGTAGACCTGGCCTCCGCCCCCCGGAGGCCCGGTCTACCCGCATAGGCCTGAATGGCGGGTAGACCTGGCCTCCGCCCGCCGGGTAGACCTGGCCTCCGGGCCTCCGTCCGGCCGGGGCTGGAGACGCCGCCGCTTCCCCCCGGGAAGAACACTCCCTCCGGGGCTTAATTTTCCACAGTGGGAGGGGGGGGGCGTCCCCGGGGCTTAAGGATCCGCTTCCCCTGGCCGGGGCTCCCACCTCCCTTCCCGGGCTTAAGGCCCCGCCGGCAGGCAGGCAGGCAGGCTGGGGAAGGGACCGTGTCGGGAGCGGAGGCCCGGTCTACCCGCCATAGAGGCCTATGGGGGTAGACCTGGCCTCCGCCCGCCGGAGGCCCGGTCTACCCGCCTAGGCCTGAATGGCGGGTAGACCTGGCCTCCGCCCGCCGGAGGCCCGGTCTACCCGCCTAGGCCTGAATGGCGGGTAGACCTGGCCTCCGCCCGCCGGAGGCCCGGTCTACCCGCATAGGCCTGAATGGCGGGTAGACCTGGCCTCCGCCCCCCGGAGGCCCGGTCTACCCGCATAGGCCTGAATGGCGGGTAGACCGGGCCTCCGCCCGCCGGGTAGACCTGGCCTCCGCCAGCCGGGTAGACCTGGCCTCCGGGCCTCCGTCCGGCCGGGGCTGGAGACGCCGCCGCTTCCCCCCGGGTAGAACACTCCCTCCGGGGCTTAATTTTCCACAGCGGGAGGGGGGGGCGTCCCCGGGGCTTAAGGATCCGCTTCCCCTGGCCGGGGCTCCCACCTCCCTTCCCGGGCTTAAGGCCCCGCCGGCAGGCAGGCTGGGGAAGGGACCGAGTGGGGAGCGGAGGCCCGGTCTACCCGCCATAGAGGCCTATGGGGGTAGACCTGGCCTCCGCCCGCCGGAGGCCCGGTCTACCCGCATAGGCCTGAATGGCGGGTAGACCTGGCCTCCGCCCGCCGGAGGCCCGGTCTACCCGCATAGGCCTGAATGGCGGGTAGACCTGGCCTCCGCCCGCCGGAGGCCCGGTCTACCCGCATAGGCCTGAATGGCGGGTAGACCTGGCCTCCGCCCGCCGGAGGCCCGGTCTACCCGCCTAGGCCTGAATGGCGGGTAGACCTGGCCTCCGCCCGCCGGAGGCCCGGTCTACCCGCATAGGCCTGAATGGCGGGTAGACCTGGCCTCCGCCCCCCGGAGGCCCGGTCTACCCGCATAGGCCTGAATGGCGGGTAGACCTGGCCTCCGCCCGCCGGAGGCCCGGTCTACCCGCATAGGCCTGAATGGCGGGTAGACCTGGCCTCCGCCCGCCGGGTAGACCTGGCCTCCGGGCCTCCGTCCGGCCGGGGCTGGAGACGCCGCCGCTTCCCCCCGGGAAGAACACTCCCTCCGGGGCTTAATTTTCCACAGTGGGAGGGGGGGCGTCCCCGGGGCTTAAGGATCCGCTTCCCCTGGCCGGGGCTCCCAGCTCCCTTCCCGGGCTTAAGGCCCCGCCGGCAGGCAGGCAGGCAGGCTGGGGAAGGGACCGAGTCGGGAGCGGAGGCCCGGTCTACCCGCCATAGAGGCCTATGGGGGTAGACCTGGCCTCCGCCCGCCGGAGGCCCGGTCTACCCGCATAGGCCTGAATGGCGGGTAGACCTGGCCTCCGCCAGCCGGAGGCCCGGTCTACCCGCATAGGCCTGAATGGCGGGTAGACCAGGCCTCCGCCCCCCGGAGGCCCGGTCTACCCGCATAGGCCTGAATGGCGGGTAGACCTGGCCTCCGCCCCCCGGAGGCCCGGTCTACCCGCATAGGCCTGAATGGCGGGTAGACCTGGCCTCCGCCCCCCGGAGGCCCGGTCTACCCGCATAGGCCTGCATGGGGGTAGACCTGGCCTCCGCCCGCCGGGTAGACCGGGCCTCCGGGCCTCCGTCCGGCCGGGGCTGGAGACGCCGCCGCTTCCCCCCGGGAAGAACACTCCCTCCGGGGCTTAATTTTCCACAGTGGGAGGGGGGGCGTCCCCGGGGCTTAAGGATCCGCTTCCCCTGGCCGGGGCTCCCACCTCCCTTCCCGGGCTTAAGGCCCCGCTGGCAGGCAGGCAGGCAGGCAGGCAGGCAGGCTGGGGAAGGGACCGAGTCGGGAGCGGAGGCCCGGTCTACCCGCCATAGAGGCCTATGGGGGTAGACCTGGCCTCCGCCCGCCGGAGGCCCGGTCTACCCGCATAGGCCTGAATGGCGGGTAGACCGGGCCTCCGCCCCCCGGAGGCCCGGTCTACCCGCATAGGCCTGAATGGCGGGTAGACCTGGCCTCCGCCCGCCGGAGGCCCGGTCTACCCGCATAGGCCTGAATGGCGGGTAGACCTGGCCTCCGCCCCCCGGAGGCCCGGTCTACCCGCATAGGCCTGAATGGCGGGTAGACCTGGCCTCCGCCCGCCGGAGGCCCGGTCTACCCGCATAGGCCTGCATGGGGGTAGACCTGGCCTCCGCCCGCCGGGTAGACCGGGCCTCCGGGCCTCCGTCCGGCCGGGGCTGGAGACGCCGCCGCTTCCCCCCGGGAAGAACACTCCCTCCGGGGCTTAATTTTCCACAGTGGGAGGGGGGGCGTCCCCGGGGCTTAAGGATCCGCTTCCCCTGGCCGGGGCTCCCACCTCCCTTCCCGGGCTTAAGGCCCCGCTGGCAGGCAGGCAGGCAGGCAGGCAGGCAGGCTGGGGAAGGGACCGAGTCGGGAGCGGAGGCCCGGTCTACCCGCCATAGAGGCCTATGGGGGTAGACCTGGCCTCCGCCCGCCGGAGGCCCGGTCTACCCGCATAGGCCTGAATGGCGGGTAGACCGGGCCTCCGCCCCCCGGAGGCCCGGTCTACCCGCATAGGCCTGAATGGCGGGTAGACCTGGCCTCCGCCCCCCGGAGGCCCGGTCTACCCGCATAGGCCTGAATGGCGGGTAGACCTGGCCTCCGCCCGCCGGGTAGACCTGGCCTCCGGGCCTCCGTCCGGCCGGGGCTGGAGACGCCGCCGCTTCCCCCCGGGAAGAACACTCCCTCCGGGGCTTAATTTTCCACAGTGGGTGGGGGGGGCGTCCCCGGGGCTTAAGGATCCGCTTCCCCTGGCCGGGGCTCCCAGCTCCCTTCCCGGGCTTAAGGCCCCGCCGGCAGGCAGGCAGGCAGGCTGGGGAAGGGACCGAGTCGGGAGCGGAGGCCCGGTCTACCCGCCATAGAGGCCTATGGGGGTAGACCTGGCCTCCGCCCGCCGGAGGCCCGGTCTACCCGCATAGGCCTGAATGGCGGGTAGACCTGGCCTCCGCCAGCCGGAGGCCCGGTCTACCCGCATAGGCCTGAATGGCGGGTAGACCTGGCCTCCGCCCCCCGGAGGCCCGGTCTACCCGCATAGGCCTGAATGGCGGGTAGACCTGGCCTCCGCCCCCCGGAGGCCCGGTCTACCCGCATAGGCCTGAATGGCGGGTAGACCTGGCCTCCGCCCCCCGGAGGCCCGGTCTACCCGCATAGGCCTGAATGGCGGGTAGACCTGGCCTCCGCCCGCCGGGTAGACCTGGCCTCCGGGCCTCCGGCCGGCCCGGCCTGGAGACCCCGCCGCTTCCCCCCGGGAAGAACACTCCCTCCGGGGCTTAATTTTCCACAGTGGGAGGGGGGGGGCGTCCCCGGGGCTTAAGGATCCGCTTCCCCTGGCCGGGGCTCCCACCTCCCTTCCCGGGCTTAAGGCCCCGCCGGCAGGCAGGCTGGGGAAGGGACCGAGTGGGGAGCGGAGGCCCGGTCTACCCGCCATAGAGGCCTATGGGGGTAGACCTGGCCTCCGCCCGCCGGAGGCCCGGTCTACCCGCATAGGCCTGAATGGCGGGTAGACCGGGCCTCCGCCCGCCGGGTAGACCTGGCCTCCGGGCCTCCGGCCGGCCGGGCCTGGAGACGCCGCCGCTTCCCCCCCGGGAGGACAC
>NC_069658.1:222184297-222186797 GCF_027244095.1 Hemicordylus capensis
CCGCCGGGTAGACCTGGCCTCCGGGCCTCCGTCCGGCCGGGGCTGGAGACGCCGCCGCTTCCCCCCGGGAAGAACACTCCCTCCGGGGCGTAATTTTCCACAGTGGGAGGGGGGGCGTCCCCGGGGCTTAAGGATCCGCTTCCCCTGGCCGGGGCTCCCACCTCCCTTCCCGGGCTTAAGGCCCCGCCGGCAGGCAGGCTGGGGAAGGGACCGAGTGGGGAGCGGAGGCCCGGTCTACCCGCCATAGAGGCCTATGGGGGTAGACCTGGCCTCCGCCCGCCGGAGGCCCGGTCTACCCGCATAGGCCTGAATGGCGGGTAGACCGGGCCTCCGCCCGCCGGGTAGACCTGGCCTCCGCCAGCCGGGTAGACCTGGCCTCCGGGCCTCCGTCCGGCCGGGGCTGGAGACGCCGCCGCTTCCCCCCGGGTAGAACACTCCCTCCGGGGCTTAATTTTCCACAGCGGGAGGGGGGGGCGTCCCCGGGGCTTAAGGATCCGCTTCCCCTGGCCGGGGCTCCCACCTCCCTTCCCGGGCTTAAGGCCCCGTTGGCAGGCAGGCAGGCAGGCTGGGGAAGGGACCGAGTCGGGAGCGGAGGCCCGGTCTACCCGCCATAGAGGCCTATGGGGGTAGACCAGGCCTCCGCCCGCCGGAGGCCCGGTCTACCCGCATAGGCCTGAATGGCGGGTAGACCGGGCCTCCGCCCCCCGGAGGCCCGGTCTACCCGCATAGGCCTGAATGGCGGGTAGACCTGGCCTCCGCCCCCCGGAGGCCCGGTCTACCCGCATAGGCCTGAATGGCGGGTAGACCTGGCCTCCGCCCGCCGGAGGCCCGGTCTACCCGCATAGGCCTGAATGGCGGGTAGCCCTGGCCTCCGCCCGCCGGGTAGACCTGGCCTCCCGGCCTCCGTCCGGCCGGGGCTGGAGACGCCGCCGCTTCCCCCCGGGAAGAACACTCCCTCCGGGGCTTAATTTTCCACAGTGGGAGGGGGGGCGTCCCCGGGGCTTAAGGATCCGCTTCCCCTGGCCGGGACTCCCACCTCCCTTCCCGGGCTTAAGGCCCCGCCGGCAGGCAGGCAGGCAGGCTGGGGAAGGGACCGAGTCGGGAGCGGAGGCCCGGTCTACCCGCCATAGAGGCCTATGGGGGTAGACCTGGCCTCCGCCCGCCGGAGGCCCGGTCTACCCGCATAGGCCTGAATGGCGGGTAGACCTGGCCTCCGCCCCCCGGAGGCCCGGTCTACCCGCATAGGCCTGAATGGCGGGTAGACCTGGCCTCCGCCCGCCGGGTAGACCTGGCCTCCGGGCCTCCGTCCGGCCGGGGCTGGAGACGCCGCCGCTTCACCCCGGGAAGAACACTCCCTCCGGGGCTTAATTTTCCACAGTGGGAGGGGGGGCGTCCCCGGGGCTTAAGGATCCGCTTCCCCTGGCCGGGGCTCCCACCTCCCTTCCCGGGCTTAAGGCCCCGCCGGCAGGCAGGCAGGCAGGCTGGGGAAGGGACCGAGTGGGGAGCGGAGGCCCGGTCTACCCGCCATAGAGGCCTATGGGGGTAGACCTGGCCTCCGCCCGCCGGAGGCCCGGTCTACCCGCATAGGCCTGAATGGCGGGTAGACCTGGCCTCCGCCCGCCGGAGGCCCGGTCTACCCGCATAGGCCTGAATGGCGGGTAGACCGGGCCTCCGCCCGCCGGGTAGACCTGGCCTCCGGGCCTCCGTCCGGCCGGGGCTGGAGACGCCGCCGCTTCCCCCCGGGAAGAACACTCCCTCCGGGGCTTAATTTTCCACAGTGGGGGGGGGGCGTCCCCGGGGCTTAAGGATCCGCTTCCCCTGGCCGGGACTCCCACCTCCCTTCCCGGGCTTAAGGCCCCGCCGGCAGGCAGGCTGGCAGGCAGGCTGGGGAAGGGACCGAGTGGTGAGCGGAGGCCCGGTCTACCCGCCATAGAGGCCTATGGGGGTAGACCTGGCCTCCGCCCGCCGGAGGCCCGGTCTACCCGCATAGGCCTGAATGGCGGGTAGACCGGGCCTCCGCCCGCCGGGTAGACCTGGCCTCCGGGCCTCCGGCCGGCCGGGCCTGGAGACGCCGCCGCTTCCCCCCCGGGAGGACACCCGCCCCCGGGCTTAATTTTCCAGTCGGGGGGGGGGGGGTGTTGGCGCACCCCGGGGCTTAAGGCTCCCCTTCCCCGAGCCGAGCCACCCCCCCCTTCCCGGGCTTAATGCTCGGCTCACCCCGTGGAGGTAGGCCTCTGGTGGAGGGAAGCGGGCAGGCGGGCAGGCCAGGGGCTGACGAAAGCTCCACCAACCTCTTCCTGCTGCTGCTGCTACTGCCAGCCTGCCTGGCTGAACTGTTTCCAGCCAGGGTGACATCACAGTAGGGCAGGCAGGGCACCTGGCTGCTGCTGCTGCTGCCAGCCTGCCTACCTGGCTGAACTGTTTCCAGCCAGGGTGACATCACAGTAGGGCAGGCAGGACCCATGGCTGCTGCTGCCAGAAGCCAGCCCTGCCTGCCTGG
>NC_069658.1:222199297-222209297 GCF_027244095.1 Hemicordylus capensis
GTGGTGAGCGGAGGCCCGGTCTACCCGCCATAGAGGCCTATGGGGGTAGACCTGGCCTCCGCCCGCCGGAGGCCCGGTCTACCCACATAGGCCTGAATGGCGGGTAGACCGGGCCTCCGCCCGCCGGAGGCCCGGTCTACCCGCATAGGCCTGAATGGCGGGTAGACCTGGCCTCCGCCCGCCGGAGGCCCGGTCTACCCGCATAGGCCTGAATGGCGGGTAGACCTGGCCTCCGCCCGCCGGAGGCCCGGTCTACCCGCATAGGCCTGAATGGCGGGTAGACCTGGCCTCCGCCCGCCGGAGGCCCGGTCTACCCGCCTAGGCCTGAATGGCGGGTAGACCTGGCCTCCGTCCGCCGGAGGCCCGGTCTACCCGCATAGGCCTGAATGGCGGGTAGACCTGGCTTCCGCCCCCCGGAGGCCCGGTCTACCCGCATAGGCCTGTATGGCGAGTAGACCGGGCCTCCGCCTGCCGGGTAGACCTGGCCTCCGCCCGCCGGGTAGACCTGGCCTCCGGGCCTCCGGCCGGCCCGGCCTGGAGACGCCGCCGCTTCCCCCCGGGAAGAACACTCCCTCCGGGGCTTAATTTTCCACAGTGGGAGGGGGGGGGCGTCCCCGGGGCTTAAGGATCCGCTTCCCCTGGCCGGGGCTCCCAGCTCCCTTCCCGGGCTTAAGGCCCCGCCGGCAGGCAGGCAGGCAGGCTGGGGAAGGGACCGAGTGGGGAGCGGAGGCCCGGTCTACCCGCCATAGAGGCCTATGGGGGTAGACCTGGCCTCCGCCCGCCGGAGGCCCGGTCTACCCGCATAGGCCTGAATGGCGGGTAGACCTGGCCTCCGGGCCTCCGGCCGGCCCGGCCTGGAGACCCCGCCGCTTCCCCCCGGGAAGAACACTCCCTCCGGGGCTTAATTTTCCACAGTGGGAGGGGGGGGGCGTCCCCGGGGCTTAAGGATCCGCTTCCCCTGGCCGGGGCTCCCACCTCCCTTCCCGGGCTTAAGGCCCCGCCGGCAGGCAGGCAGGCAGGCTGGGGAAGGGACCGAGTGGGGAGCGGAGGCCCGGTCTACCCGCCATAGAGGCCTATGGGGGTAGACCTGGCCTCCGCCCGCCGGAGGCCCGGTCTACCCGCATAGGCCTGAATGGCGGGTAGACCTGGCCTCCGCCCCCCGGAGGCCCGGTCTACCCGCATAGGCCTGAATGGCGGGTAGACCTGGCCTCCGCCCGCCGGGTAGACCTGGCCTCCGGGCCTCCGTCCGGCCGGGGCTGGAGACGCCGCCGCTTCCCCCCGGGAAGAACACTCCCTCCGGGGCTTAATTTTCCACAGTGGGGGGGGGGGCGTCCCCGGGGCTTAAGGATCCGCTTCCCCTGGCCGGGGCTCCCACCTCCCTTCCCGGGCTTAAGGCCCCGCCGGCAGGCAGGCTGGGGAAGGGACCGAGTGGGGAGCGGAGGCCCGGTCTACCCGCCATAGAGGCCTATGGGGGTAGACCTGGCCTCCGCCCGCCGGAGGCCCGGTCTACCCGCATAGGCCTGAATGGCGGGTAGACCTGGCCTCCGCCCGCCGGAGGCCCGGTCTACCCGCATAGGCCTGAATGGCGGGTAGACCTGGCCTCCGCCCGCCGGAGGCCCGGTCTACCCGCATAGGCCTGAATGGCGGGTAGACCTGGCCTCCGCCCGCCGGAGGCCCGGTCTACCCGCATAGGCCTGAATGGCGGGTAGACCTGGCCTCCGCCCGCCGGAGGCCCGGTCTACCCGCATAGGCCTGAATGGCGGGTAGACCTGGCCTCCGCCCGCCGGGTAGACCTGGCCTCCGGGCCTCCAGCCGGCCCGGCCTGGAGACCCCGCCGCTTCCCCCCGGGAAGAACACTCCCTCCGGGGCTTAATTTTCCACAGTGGGAGGGGGGGGCGTCCCCGGGGCTTAAGGATCCGCTTCCCCTGGCCGGGGCTCCCACCTCCCTTCCCGGGCTTAAGGCCCCGCCGGCAGGCAGGCTGGGGAAGGGACCGAGTGGGGAGCGGAGGCCCGGTCTACCCGCCATAGAGGCCTATGGGGGTAGACCTGGCCTCCGCCCGCCGGAGGCCCGGTCTACCCACATAGGCCTGAATGGCGGGTAGACCGGGCCTCCGCCCGCCGGAGGCCCGGTCTACCCGCATAGGCCTGAATGGCGGGTAGACCTGGCCTCCGCCCGCCGGAGGCCCGGTCTACCCGCATAGGCCTGAATGGCGGGTAGACCTGGCCTCCGCCCGCCGGAGGCCCGGTCTACCCGCATAGGCCTGAATGGCGGGTAGACCTGGCCTCCGCCCGCCGGAGGCCCGGTCTACCCGCCTAGGCCTGAATGGCGGGTAGACCTGGCCTCCGTCCGCCGGAGGCCCGGTCTACCCGCATAGGCCTGAATGGCGGGTAGACCTGGCTTCCGCCCCCCGGAGGCCCGGTCTACCCGCATAGGCCTGTATGGCGAGTAGACCGGGCCTCCGCCTGCCGGGTAGACCTGGCCTCCGCCCGCCGGGTAGACCTGGCCTCCGGGCCTCCGGCCGGCCCGGCCTGGAGACGCCGCCGCTTCCCCCCGGGAAGAACACTCCCTCCGGGGCTTAATTTTCCACAGTGGGAGGGGGGGGGCGTCCCCGGGGCTTAAGGATCCGCTTCCCCTGGCCGGGGCTCCCAGCTCCCTTCCCGGGCTTAAGGCCCCGCCGGCAGGCAGGCAGGCAGGCTGGGGAAGGGACCGAGTGGGGAGCGGAGGCCCGGTCTACCCGCCATAGAGGCCTATGGGGGTAGACCTGGCCTCCGCCCGCCGGAGGCCCGGTCTACCCGCATAGGCCTGAATGGCGGGTAGACCTGGCCTCCGGGCCTCCGGCCGGCCCGGCCTGGAGACCCCGCCGCTTCCCCCCGGGAAGAACACTCCCTCCGGGGCTTAATTTTCCACAGTGGGAGGGGGGGGGCGTCCCCGGGGCTTAAGGATCCGCTTCCCCTGGCCGGGGCTCCCACCTCCCTTCCCGGGCTTAAGGCCCCGCCGGCAGGCAGGCAGGCAGGCTGGGGAAGGGACCGAGTGGGGAGCGGAGGCCCGGTCTACCCGCCATAGAGGCCTATGGGGGTAGACCTGGCCTCCGCCCGCCGGAGGCCCGGTCTACCCGCATAGGCCTGAATGGCGGGTAGACCTGGCCTCCGCCCCCCGGAGGCCCGGTCTACCCGCATAGGCCTGAATGGCGGGTAGCCCTGGCCTCCGCCCGCCGGGTAGACCTGGCCTCCGGGCCTCCGTCCGGCCGGGGCTGGAGACGCCGCCGCTTCCCCCCGGGAAGAACACTCCCTCCGGGGCTTAATTTTCCACAGTGGGGGGGGGGGCGTCCCCGGGGCTTAAGGATCCGCTTCCCCTGGCCGGGGCTCCCACCTCCCTTCCCGGGCTTAAGGCCCCGCCGGCAGGCAGGCTGGGGAAGGGACCGAGTGGGGAGCGGAGGCCCGGTCTACCCGCCATAGAGGCCTATGGGGGTAGACCTGGCCTCCGCCCGCCGGAGGCCCGGTCTACCCGCATAGGCCTGAATGGCGGGTAGACCTGGCCTCCGCCCCCCGGAGGCCCGGTCTACCCGCATAGGCCTGAATGGCGGGTAGACCTGGCCTCCGCCCGCCGGAGGCCCGGTCTACCCGCATAGGCCTGAATGGCGGGTAGCCCTGGCCTCCGCCCGCCGGGTAGACCTGGCCTCCCGGCCTCCGTCCGGCCGGGGCTGGAGACGCCGCCGCTTCCCCCCGGGAAGAACACTCCCTCCGGGGCTTAATTTTCCACAGTGGGAGGGGGGGCGTCCCCGGGGCTTAAGGATCCGCTTCCCCTGGCCGGGACTCCCACCTCCCTTCCCGGGCTTAAGGCCCCGCCGGCAGGCAGGCAGGCAGGCTGGGGAAGGGACCGAGTCGGGAGCGGAGGCCCGGTCTACCCGCCATAGAGGCCTATGGGGGTAGACCTGGCCTCCGCCCGCCGGAGGCCCGGTCTACCCGCATAGGCCTGAATGGCGGGTAGACCTGGCCTCCGCCCCCCGGAGGCCCGGTCTACCCGCATAGGCCTGAATGGCGGGTAGACCTGGCCTCCGCCCGCCGGGTAGACCTGGCCTCCGGGCCTCCGTCCGGCCGGGGCTGGAGACGCCGCCGCTTCACCCCGGGAAGAACACTCCCTCCGGGGCTTAATTTTCCACAGTGGGAGGGGGGGCGTCCCCGGGGCTTAAGGATCCGCTTCCCCTGGCCGGGGCTCCCACCTCCCTTCCCGGGCTTAAGGCCCCGCCGGCAGGCAGGCAGGCAGGCTGGGGAAGGGACCGAGTGGGGAGCGGAGGCCCGGTCTACCCGCCATAGAGGCCTATGGGGGTAGACCTGGCCTCCGCCCGCCGGAGGCCCGGTCTACCCGCATAGGCCTGAATGGCGGGTAGACCTGGCCTCCGCCCGCCGGAGGCCCGGTCTACCCGCATAGGCCTGAATGGCGGGTAGACCGGGCCTCCGCCCGCCGGGTAGACCTGGCCTCCGGGCCTCCGTCCGGCCGGGGCTGGAGACGCCGCCGCTTCCCCCCGGGAAGAACACTCCCTCCGGGGCTTAATTTTCCACAGTGGGGGGGGGGCGTCCCCGGGGCTTAAGGATCCGCTTCCCCTGGCCGGGACTCCCACCTCCCTTCCCGGGCTTAAGGCCCCGCCGGCAGGCAGGCTGGCAGGCAGGCTGGGGAAGGGACCGAGTGGTGAGCGGAGGCCCGGTCTACCCGCCATAGAGGCCTATGGGGGTAGACCTGGCCTCCGCCCGCCGGAGGCCCGGTCTACCCACATAGGCCTGAATGGCGGGTAGACCGGGCCTCCGCCCGCCGGAGGCCCGGTCTACCCGCATAGGCCTGAATGGCGGGTAGACCTGGCCTCCGCCCGCCGGAGGCCCGGTCTACCCGCATAGGCCTGAATGGCGGGTAGACCTGGCCTCCGCCCGCCGGAGGCCCGGTCTACCCGCATAGGCCTGAATGGCGGGTAGACCTGGCCTCCGCCCGCCGGAGGCCCGGTCTACCCGCCTAGGCCTGAATGGCGGGTAGACCTGGCCTCCGTCCGCCGGAGGCCCGGTCTACCCGCATAGGCCTGAATGGCGGGTAGACCTGGCTTCCGCCCCCCGGAGGCCCGGTCTACCCGCATAGGCCTGTATGGCGAGTAGACCGGGCCTCCGCCTGCCGGGTAGACCTGGCCTCCGCCCGCCGGGTAGACCTGGCCTCCGGGCCTCCGGCCGGCCCGGCCTGGAGACGCCGCCGCTTCCCCCCGGGAAGAACACTCCCTCCGGGGCTTAATTTTCCACAGTGGGAGGGGGGGGGCGTCCCCGGGGCTTAAGGATCCGCTTCCCCTGGCCGGGGCTCCCAGCTCCCTTCCCGGGCTTAAGGCCCCGCCGGCAGGCAGGCAGGCAGGCTGGGGAAGGGACCGAGTGGGGAGCGGAGGCCCGGTCTACCCGCCATAGAGGCCTATGGGGGTAGACCTGGCCTCCGCCCGCCGGAGGCCCGGTCTACCCGCATAGGCCTGAATGGCGGGTAGACCTGGCCTCCGGGCCTCCGGCCGGCCCGGCCTGGAGACCCCGCCGCTTCCCCCCGGGAAGAACACTCCCTCCGGGGCTTAATTTTCCACAGTGGGAGGGGGGGGCGTCCCCGGGGCTGGCAGGCAGGCAGGCTGGGGAAGGGACCGAGTGGGGAGCGGAGGCCCGGTCTACCCGCCATAGAGGCCTATGGGGGTAGACCTGGCCTCCGCCCGCCGGAGGCCCGGTCTACCCGCATAGGCCTGAATGGCGGGTAGACCTGGCCTCCGCCAGCCGGAGGCCCGGTCTACCCACATAGGCCTGAATGGCGGGTAGACCTGGCCTCCGCCCGCCGGAGGCCCGGTCTACCCGCATAGGCCTGAATGGCGGGTAGACCTGGCCTCCGCCCCCCGGAGGCCCGGTCTACCCGCATAGGCCTGAATGGCGGGTAGACCTGGCCTCCGCCCCCCGGAGGCCCGGTCTACCCGCATAGGCCTGCATGGGGGTAGACCTGGCCTCCGCCAGCCGGAGGCCCGGTCTACCCGCATAGGCCTGAATGGCGGGTAGACCTGGCCTCCGCCCCCCGGAGGCCCGGTCTACCCGCATAGGCCTGAATGGCGGGTAGACCTGGCCTCCGCCCCCCGGAGGCCCGGTCTACCCGCATAGGCCTGAATGGCGGGTAGACCTGGCCTCCGCCCCCCGGAGGCCCGGTCTACCCGCATAGGCCTGCATGGGGGTAGACCTGGCCTCCGCCCGCCGGGTAGACCTGGCCTCCGGGCCTCCGTCCGGCCGGGGCTGGAGACGCCGCCGCTTCCCCCCGGGAAGAACACTCCCTCCGGGGCTTAATTTTCCACAGTGGGAGGGGGGGGCGTCCCCGGGGCTGGCAGGCAGGCAGGCTGGGGAAGGGACCGAGTGGGGAGCGGAGGCCCGGTCTACCCGCCATAGAGGCCTATGGGGGTAGACCTGGCCTCCGCCCGCCGGAGGCCCGGTCTACCCGCATAGGCCTGAATGGCGGGTAGACCTGGCCTCCGCCCCCCGGAGGCCCGGTCTACCCGCATAGGCCTGAATGGCGGGTAGACCTGGCCTCCGCCCGCCGGGTAGACCTGGCCTCCGGGCCTCCGTCCGGCCGGGGCTGGAGACGCCGCCGCTTCCCCCCGGGAAGAACACTCCCTCCGGGGCTTAATTTTCCACAGTGGGGGGGGGGCGTCCCCGGGGCTTAAGGATCCGCTTCCCCTGGCCGGGGCTCCCACCTCCCTTCCCGGGTTTAAGGCCCCGCCGGCAGGCAGGCTGGGGAAGGGACCGAGTGGGGAGCGGAGGCCCGGTCTACCCGCCATAGAGGCCTATGGGGGTAGACCTGGCCTCCGCCCGCCGGAGGCCCGGTCTACCCGCATAGGCCTGAATGGCGGGTAGACCTGGCCTCCGCCCGCCGGAGGCCCGGTCTACCCGCATAGGCCTGAATGGCGGGTAGACCTGGCCTCCGCCCGCCGGAGGCCCGGTCTACCCGCATAGGCCTGAATGGCGGGTAGACCTGGCCTCCGCCCGCCGGAGGCCCGGTCTACCCGCATAGGCCTGAATGGCGGGTAGACCTGGCCTCCGCCCGCCGGAGGCCCGGTCTACCCGCATAGGCCTGAATGGCGGGTAGACCTGGCCTCCGCCCGCCGGAGGCCCGGTCTACCCGCATAGGCCTGAATGGCGGGTAGACCTGGCCTCCGCCCGCCGGGTAGACCTGGCCTCCGGGCCTCCAGCCGGCCCGGCCTGGAGACCCCGCCGCTTCCCCCCGGGAAGAACACTCCCTCCGGGGCTTAATTTTCCACAGTGGGAGGGGGGGGCGTCCCCGGGGCTTAAGGATCCGCTTCCCCTGGCCGGGGCTCCCACCTCCCTTCCCGGGCTTAAGGCCCCGCCGGCAGGCAGGCTGGGGAAGGGACCGAGTGGGGAGCGGAGGCCCGGTCTACCCGCCATAGAGGCCTATGGGGGTAGACCTGGCCTCCGCCCGCCGGAGGCCCGGTCTACCCGCCTAGGCCTGAATGGCGGGTAGACCTGGCCTCCGCCCGCCGGAGGCCCGGTCTACCCGCATAGGCCTGAATGGCGGGTAGACCTGGCCTCCGCCCCCCGGAGGTCCGGTCTACCCGCATAGGCCTGAATGGCGGGTAGACCTGGCCTCCGCCCGCCGGGTAGACCTGGCCTCCGGGCCTCCGTCCGGCCGGGGCTGGAGACGCCGCCGCTTCCCCCCGGGAAGAACACTCCCTCCGGGGCGTAATTTTCCACAGTGGGAGGGGGGGCGTCCCCGGGGCTTAAGGATCCGCTTCCCCTGGCCGGGGCTCCCACCTCCCTTCCCGGGCTTAAGGCCCCGCCGGCAGGCAGGCTGGGGAAGGGACCGAGTGGGGAGCGGAGGCCCGGTCTACCCGCCATAGAGGCCTATGGGGGTAGACCTGGCCTCCGCCCGCCGGAGGCCCGGTCTACCCGCATAGGCCTGAATGGCGGGTAGACCGGGCCTCCGCCCGCCGGGTAGACCTGGCCTCCGCCAGCCGGGTAGACCTGGCCTCCGGGCCTCCGTCCGGCCGGGGCTGGAGACGCCGCCGCTTCCCCCCGGGTAGAACACTCCCTCCGGGGCTTAATTTTCCACAGCGGGAGGGGGGGGCGTCCCCGGGGCTTAAGGATCCGCTTCCCCTGGCCGGGGCTCCCACCTCCCTTCCCGGGCTTAAGGCCCCGTTGGCAGGCAGGCAGGCAGGCTGGGGAAGGGACCGAGTCGGGAGCGGAGGCCCGGTCTACCCGCCATAGAGGCCTATGGGGGTAGACCAGGCCTCCGCCCGCCGGAGGCCCGGTCTACCCGCATAGGCCTGAATGGCGGGTAGACCGGGCCTCCGCCCCCCGGAGGCCCGGTCTACCCGCATAGGCCTGAATGGCGGGTAGACCTGGCCTCCGCCCCCCGGAGGCCCGGTCTACCCGCATAGGCCTGAATGGCGGGTAGACCTGGCCTCCGCCCGCCGGAGGCCCGGTCTACCCGCATAGGCCTGAATGGCGGGTAGCCCTGGCCTCCGCCCGCCGGGTAGACCTGGCCTCCCGGCCTCCGTCCGGCCGGGGCTGGAGACGCCGCCGCTTCCCCCCGGGAAGAACACTCCCTCCGGGGCTTAATTTTCCACAGTGGGAGGGGGGGCGTCCCCGGGGCTTAAGGATCCGCTTCCCCTGGCCGGGACTCCCACCTCCCTTCCCGGGCTTAAGGCCCCGCCGGCAGGCAGGCAGGCAGGCTGGGGAAGGGACCGAGTCGGGAGCGGAGGCCCGGTCTACCCGCCATAGAGGCCTATGGGGGTAGACCTGGCCTCCGCCCGCCGGAGGCCCGGTCTACCCGCATAGGCCTGAATGGCGGGTAGACCTGGCCTCCGCCCCCCGGAGGCCCGGTCTACCCGCATAGGCCTGAATGGCGGGTAGACCTGGCCTCCGCCCGCCGGGTAGACCTGGCCTCCGGGCCTCCGTCCGGCCGGGGCTGGAGACGCCGCCGCTTCACCCCGGGAAGAACACTCCCTCCGGGGCTTAATTTTCCACAGTGGGAGGGGGGGCGTCCCCGGGGCTTAAGGATCCGCTTCCCCTGGCCGGGGCTCCCACCTCCCTTCCCGGGCTTAAGGCCCCGCCGGCAGGCAGGCAGGCAGGCTGGGGAAGGGACCGAGTGGGGAGCGGAGGCCCGGTCTACCCGCCATAGAGGCCTATGGGGGTAGACCTGGCCTCCGCCCGCCGGAGGCCCGGTCTACCCGCATAGGCCTGAATGGCGGGTAGACCTGGCCTCCGCCCGCCGGAGGCCCGGTCTACCCGCATAGGCCTGAATGGCGGGTAGACCGGGCCTCCGCCCGCCGGGTAGACCTGGCCTCCGGGCCTCCGTCCGGCCGGGGCTGGAGACGCCGCCGCTTCCCCCCGGGAAGAACACTCCCTCCGGGGCTTAATTTTCCACAGTGGGGGGGGGGCGTCCCCGGGGCTTAAGGATCCGCTTCCCCTGGCCGGGACTCCCACCTCCCTTCCCGGGCTTAAGGCCCCGCCGGCAGGCAGGCTGGCAGGCAGGCTGGGGAAGGGACCGAGTGGTGAGCGGAGGCCCGGTCTACCCGCCATAGAGGCCTATGGGGGTAGACCTGGCCTCCGCCCGCCGGAGGCCCGGTCTACCCGCATAGGCCTGAATGGCGGGTAGACCGGGCCTCCGCCCGCCGGGTAGACCTGGCCTCCGGGCCTCCGGCCGGCCGGGCCTGGAGACGCCGCCGCTTCCCCCCCGGGAGGACACCCGCCCCCGGGCTTAATTTTCCAGTCGGGGGGGGGGGGGTGTTGGCGCACCCCGGGGCTTAAGGCTCCCCTTCCCCGAGCCGAGCCACCCCCCCCTTCCCGGGCTTAATGCTCGGCTCACCCCGTGGAGGTAGGCCTCTGGTGGAGGGAAGCGGGCAGGCGGGCAGGCCAGGGGCTGACGAAAGCTCCACCAACCTCTTCCTGCTGCTGCTGCTACTGCCAGCCTGCCTGGCTGAACTGTTTCCAGCCAGGGTGA
>NC_069658.1:222221797-222226797 GCF_027244095.1 Hemicordylus capensis
GCATAGGCCTGAATGGCGGGTAGACCTGGCTTCCGCCCCCCGGAGGCCCGGTCTACCCGCATAGGCCTGTATGGCGAGTAGACCGGGCCTCCGCCTGCCGGGTAGACCTGGCCTCCGCCCGCCGGGTAGACCTGGCCTCCGGGCCTCCGGCCGGCCCGGCCTGGAGACGCCGCCGCTTCCCCCCGGGAAGAACACTCCCTCCGGGGCTTAATTTTCCACAGTGGGAGGGGGGGGGCGTCCCCGGGGCTTAAGGATCCGCTTCCCCTGGCCGGGGCTCCCAGCTCCCTTCCCGGGCTTAAGGCCCCGCCGGCAGGCAGGCAGGCAGGCTGGGGAAGGGACCGAGTGGGGAGCGGAGGCCCGGTCTACCCGCCATAGAGGCCTATGGGGGTAGACCTGGCCTCCGCCCGCCGGAGGCCCGGTCTACCCGCATAGGCCTGAATGGCGGGTAGACCTGGCCTCCGGGCCTCCGGCCGGCCCGGCCTGGAGACCCCGCCGCTTCCCCCCGGGAAGAACACTCCCTCCGGGGCTTAATTTTCCACAGTGGGAGGGGGGGGGCGTCCCCGGGGCTTAAGGATCCGCTTCCCCTGGCCGGGGCTCCCACCTCCCTTCCCGGGCTTAAGGCCCCGCCGGCAGGCAGGCAGGCAGGCTGGGGAAGGGACCGAGTGGGGAGCGGAGGCCCGGTCTACCCGCCATAGAGGCCTATGGGGGTAGACCTGGCCTCCGCCCGCCGGAGGCCCGGTCTACCCGCATAGGCCTGAATGGCGGGTAGACCTGGCCTCCGCCCCCCGGAGGCCCGGTCTACCCGCATAGGCCTGAATGGCGGGTAGACCTGGCCTCCGCCCGCCGGGTAGACCTGGCCTCCGGGCCTCCGTCCGGCCGGGGCTGGAGACGCCGCCGCTTCCCCCCGGGAAGAACACTCCCTCCGGGGCTTAATTTTCCACAGGGGGGGGGGGGGCGTCCCCGGGGCTTAAGGATCCGCTTCCCCTGGCCGGGGCTCCCACCTCCCTTCCCGGGCTTAAGGCCCCGCCGGCAGGCAGGCTGGGGAAGGGACCGAGTGGGGAGCGGAGGCCCGGTCTACCCGCCATAGAGGCCTATGGGGGTAGACCTGGCCTCCGCCCGCCGGAGGCCCGGTCTACCCGCATAGGCCTGAATGGCGGGTAGACCTGGCCTCCGCCCGCCGGGTAGACCTGGCCTCCGGGCCTCCGTCCGGCCGGGGCTGGAGACGCCGCCGCTTCCCCCCGGGAAGAACACTCCCTCCGGGGCTTAATTTTCCACAGTGGGGGGGGGGCGTCCCCGGGGCTTAAGGATCCGCTTCCCCTGGCCGGGGCTCCCACCTCCCTTCCCGGGCTTAAGGCCCCGCCGGCAGGCAGGCTGGGGAAGGGACCGAGTGGGGAGCGGAGGCCCGGTCTACCCGCCATAGAGGCCTATGGGGGTAGACCTGGCCTCCGCCCGCCGGAGGCCCGGTCTACCCGCATAGGCCTGAATGGCGGGTAGACCTGGCCTCCGCCCGCCGGAGGCCCGGTCTACCCGCATAGGCCTGAATGGCGGGTAGACCTGGCCTCCGCCCGCCGGAGGCCCGGTCTACCCGCATAGGCCTGAATGGCGGGTAGACCTGGCCTCCGCCCGCCGGAGGCCCGGTCTACCCGCATAGGCCTGAATGGCGGGTAGACCTGGCCTCCGCCCGCCGGGTAGACCTGGCCTCCTGGCCTCCGTCCGGCCGGGGCTGGAGACGCCGCCGCTTCCCCCCGGGAAGAACACTCCCTCCGGGGCTTAATTTTCCACAGTGGGAGGGGGGGGGCGTCCCCGGGGCTTAAGGATCCGCTTCCCCTGGCCGGGGCTCCCACCTCCCTTCCCGGGCTTAACGCCCCGCCGGCAGGCAGGCAGGCAGGCTGGGGAAGGGACCGAGTGGGGAGCGGAGGCCCGGTCTACCCGCCATAGAGGCCTATGGGGGTAGACCTGGCCTCCGCCCGCCGGAGGCCCGGTCTACCCACATAGGCCTGAATGGCGGGTAGACCGGGCCTCCGCCCGCCGGAGGCCCGGTCTACCCGCATAGGCCTGAATGGCGGGTAGACCTGGCCTCCGCCCGCCGGAGGCCCGGTCTACCCGCATAGGCCTGAATGGCGGGTAGACCTGGCCTCCGCCCGCCGGAGGCCCGGTCTACCCGCATAGGCCTGAATGGCGGGTAGACCTGGCCTCCGCCCGCCGGAGGCCCGGTCTACCCGCCTAGGCCTGAATGGCGGGTAGACCTGGCCTCCGTCCGCCGGAGGCCCGGTCTACCCGCATAGGCCTGAATGGCGGGTAGACCTGGCTTCCGCCCCCCGGAGGCCCGGTCTACCCGCATAGGCCTGTATGGCGAGTAGACCGGGCCTCCGCCTGCCGGGTAGACCTGGCCTCCGCCCGCCGGGTAGACCTGGCCTCCGGGCCTCCGGCCGGCCCGGCCTGGAGACGCCGCCGCTTCCCCCCGGGAAGAACACTCCCTCCGGGGCTTAATTTTCCACAGTGGGAGGGGGGGGGCGTCCCCGGGGCTTAAGGATCCGCTTCCCCTGGCCGGGGCTCCCAGCTCCCTTCCCGGGCTTAAGGCCCCGCCGGCAGGCAGGCAGGCAGGCTGGGGAAGGGACCGAGTGGGGAGCGGAGGCCCGGTCTACCCGCCATAGAGGCCTATGGGGGTAGACCTGGCCTCCGCCCGCCGGAGGCCCGGTCTACCCGCATAGGCCTGAATGGCGGGTAGACCTGGCCTCCGGGCCTCCGGCCGGCCCGGCCTGGAGACCCCGCCGCTTCCCCCCGGGAAGAACACTCCCTCCGGGGCTTAATTTTCCACAGTGGGAGGGGGGGGCGTCCCCGGGGCTTAAGGATCCGCTTCCCCTGGCCGGGGCTCCCACCTCCCTTCCCGGGCTTAAGGCCCCGCCGGCAGGCAGGCTGGGGAAGGGACCGAGTGGGGAGCGGAGGCCCGGTCTACCCGCCATAGAGGCCTATGGGGGTAGACCTGGCCTCCGCCCGCCGGAGGCCCGGTCTACCCGCCTAGGCCTGAATGGCGGGTAGACCTGGCCTCCGCCCGCCGGAGGCCCGGTCTACCCGCATAGGCCTGAATGGCGGGTAGACCTGGCCTCCGCCCCCCGGAGGTCCGGTCTACCCGCATAGGCCTGAATGGCGGGTAGACCTGGCCTCCGCCCGCCGGGTAGACCTGGCCTCCGGGCCTCCGTCCGGCCGGGGCTGGAGACGCCGCCGCTTCCCCCCGGGAAGAACACTCCCTCCGGGGCGTAATTTTCCACAGTGGGAGGGGGGGCGTCCCCGGGGCTTAAGGATCCGCTTCCCCTGGCCGGGGCTCCCACCTCCCTTCCCGGGCTTAAGGCCCCGCCGGCAGGCAGGCTGGGGAAGGGACCGAGTGGGGAGCGGAGGCCCGGTCTACCCGCCATAGAGGCCTATGGGGGTAGACCTGGCCTCCGCCCGCCGGAGGCCCGGTCTACCCGCATAGGCCTGAATGGCGGGTAGACCGGGCCTCCGCCCGCCGGGTAGACCTGGCCTCCGCCAGCCGGGTAGACCTGGCCTCCGGGCCTCCGTCCGGCCGGGGCTGGAGACGCCGCCGCTTCCCCCCGGGTAGAACACTCCCTCCGGGGCTTAATTTTCCACAGCGGGAGGGGGGGGCGTCCCCGGGGCTTAAGGATCCGCTTCCCCTGGCCGGGGCTCCCACCTCCCTTCCCGGGCTTAAGGCCCCGTTGGCAGGCAGGCAGGCAGGCTGGGGAAGGGACCGAGTCGGGAGCGGAGGCCCGGTCTACCCGCCATAGAGGCCTATGGGGGTAGACCAGGCCTCCGCCCGCCGGAGGCCCGGTCTACCCGCATAGGCCTGAATGGCGGGTAGACCGGGCCTCCGCCCCCCGGAGGCCCGGTCTACCCGCATAGGCCTGAATGGCGGGTAGACCTGGCCTCCGCCCCCCGGAGGCCCGGTCTACCCGCATAGGCCTGAATGGCGGGTAGACCTGGCCTCCGCCCGCCGGAGGCCCGGTCTACCCGCATAGGCCTGAATGGCGGGTAGCCCTGGCCTCCGCCCGCCGGGTAGACCTGGCCTCCGGGCCTCCGTCCGGCCGGGGCTGGAGACGCCGCCGCTTCCCCCCGGGAAGAACACTCCCTCCGGGGCTTAATTTTCCACAGTGGGAGGGGGGGGGCGTCCCCGGGGCTTAAGGATCCGCTTCCCCTGGCCGGGGCTCCCACCTCCCTTCCCGGGCTTAACGCCCCGCCGGCAGGCAGGCAGGCAGGCTGGGGAAGGGACCGAGTGGGGAGCGGAGGCCCGGTCTACCCGCCATAGAGGCCTATGGGGGTAGACCTGGCCTCCGCCCGCCGGAGGCCCGGTCTACCCGCATAGGCCTGAATGGCGGGTAGACCGGGCCTCCGCCCGCCGGGTAGACCTGGCCTCCGGGCCTCCGGCCGGCCGGGCCTGGAGACGCCGCCGCTTCCCCCCCGGGAGGACACCCGCCCCCGGGCTTAATTTTCCAGTCGGGGGGGGGGGGGTGTTGGCGCACCCCGGGGCTTAAGGCTCCCCTTCCCCGAGCCGAGCCACCCCCCCCTTCCCGGGCTTAATGCTCGGCTCACCCCGTGGAGGTAGGCCTCTGGTGGAGGGAAGCGGGCAGGCGGGCAGGCCAGGGGCTGACGAAAGCTCCACCAACCTCTTCCTGCTGCTGCTGCTACTGCCAGCCTGCCTGGCTGAACTGTTTCCAGCCAGGGTGACATCACAGTAGGGCAGGCAGGGCACCTGGCTGCTGCTGCTGCTGCCAGCCTGCCTACCTGGCTGAACTGTTTCCAGCCAGGGTGACATCACAGTAGGGCAGGCAGGACCCATGGCTGCTGCTGCCAGAAGCCAGCCCTGCCTGCCTGGCTGAACTGTTTCCAGCCAGGGTGACATCACAGTAGGGCAGGCAGGACCATTGGCTGCTGCTGCTGGAAGCAGTGGTGCCTGCCTGCCTGCCCGCCTGAACTGTTTCCACCCAGGGCGATCTCACACGACAGCA
>NC_069658.1:222239297-222244297 GCF_027244095.1 Hemicordylus capensis
GGCCTCCGGGCCTCCGTCCGGCCGGGGCTGGAGACGCCGCCGCTTCCCCCCGGGAAGAACACTCCCTCCGGGGCTTAATTTTCCACAGTGGGGGGGGGGCGTCCCCGGGGCTTAAGGATCCGCTTCCCCTGGCCGGGGCTCCCACCTCCCTTCCCGGGCTTAAGGCCCCGCCGGCAGGCAGGCTGGGGAAGGGACCGAGTGGGGAGCGGAGGCCCGGTCTACCCGCCATAGAGGCCTATGGGGGTAGACCTGGCCTCCGCCCGCCGGAGGCCCGGTCTACCCGCATAGGCCTGAATGGCGGGTAGACCTGGCCTCCGCCCGCCGGAGGCCCGGTCTACCCGCATAGGCCTGAATGGCGGGTAGACCTGGCCTCCGCCCGCCGGAGGCCCGGTCTACCCGCATAGGCCTGAATGGCGGGTAGACCTGGCCTCCGCCCGCCGGAGGCCCGGTCTACCCGCATAGGCCTGAATGGCGGGTAGACCTGGCCTCCGCCCGCCGGAGGCCCGGTCTACCCGCATAGGCCTGAATGGCGGGTAGACCTGGCCTCCGCCCGCCGGAGGCCCGGTCTACCCGCATAGGCCTGAATGGCGGGTAGACCTGGCCTCCGCCCGCCGGGTAGACCTGGCCTCCGGGCCTCCAGCCGGCCCGGCCTGGAGACCCCGCCGCTTCCCCCCGGGAAGAACACTCCCTCCGGGGCTTAATTTTCCACAGTGGGAGGGGGGGGCGTCCCCGGGGCTTAAGGATCCGCTTCCCCTGGCCGGGGCTCCCACCTCCCTTCCCGGGCTTAAGGCCCCGCCGGCAGGCAGGCTGGGGAAGGGACCGAGTGGGGAGCGGAGGCCCGGTCTACCCGCCATAGAGGCCTATGGGGGTAGACCTGGCCTCCGCCCGCCGGAGGCCCGGTCTACCCGCCTAGGCCTGAATGGCGGGTAGACCTGGCCTCCGCCCGCCGGAGGCCCGGTCTACCCGCATAGGCCTGAATGGCGGGTAGACCTGGCCTCCGCCCCCCGGAGGTCCGGTCTACCCGCATAGGCCTGAATGGCGGGTAGACCTGGCCTCCGCCCGCCGGGTAGACCTGGCCTCCGGGCCTCCGTCCGGCCGGGGCTGGAGACGCCGCCGCTTCCCCCCGGGAAGAACACTCCCTCCGGGGCGTAATTTTCCACAGTGGGAGGGGGGGCGTCCCCGGGGCTTAAGGATCCGCTTCCCCTGGCCGGGGCTCCCACCTCCCTTCCCGGGCTTAAGGCCCCGCCGGCAGGCAGGCTGGGGAAGGGACCGAGTGGGGAGCGGAGGCCCGGTCTACCCGCCATAGAGGCCTATGGGGGTAGACCTGGCCTCCGCCCGCCGGAGGCCCGGTCTACCCGCATAGGCCTGAATGGCGGGTAGACCGGGCCTCCGCCCGCCGGGTAGACCTGGCCTCCGCCAGCCGGGTAGACCTGGCCTCCGGGCCTCCGTCCGGCCGGGGCTGGAGACGCCGCCGCTTCCCCCCGGGTAGAACACTCCCTCCGGGGCTTAATTTTCCACAGCGGGAGGGGGGGGCGTCCCCGGGGCTTAAGGATCCGCTTCCCCTGGCCGGGGCTCCCACCTCCCTTCCCGGGCTTAAGGCCCCGTTGGCAGGCAGGCAGGCAGGCTGGGGAAGGGACCGAGTCGGGAGCGGAGGCCCGGTCTACCCGCCATAGAGGCCTATGGGGGTAGACCAGGCCTCCGCCCGCCGGAGGCCCGGTCTACCCGCATAGGCCTGAATGGCGGGTAGACCGGGCCTCCGCCCCCCGGAGGCCCGGTCTACCCGCATAGGCCTGAATGGCGGGTAGACCTGGCCTCCGCCCCCCGGAGGCCCGGTCTACCCGCATAGGCCTGAATGGCGGGTAGACCTGGCCTCCGCCCGCCGGAGGCCCGGTCTACCCGCATAGGCCTGAATGGCGGGTAGCCCTGGCCTCCGCCCGCCGGGTAGACCTGGCCTCCCGGCCTCCGTCCGGCCGGGGCTGGAGACGCCGCCGCTTCCCCCCGGGAAGAACACTCCCTCCGGGGCTTAATTTTCCACAGTGGGAGGGGGGGCGTCCCCGGGGCTTAAGGATCCGCTTCCCCTGGCCGGGACTCCCACCTCCCTTCCCGGGCTTAAGGCCCCGCCGGCAGGCAGGCAGGCAGGCTGGGGAAGGGACCGAGTCGGGAGCGGAGGCCCGGTCTACCCGCCATAGAGGCCTATGGGGGTAGACCTGGCCTCCGCCCGCCGGAGGCCCGGTCTACCCGCATAGGCCTGAATGGCGGGTAGACCTGGCCTCCGCCCCCCGGAGGCCCGGTCTACCCGCATAGGCCTGAATGGCGGGTAGACCTGGCCTCCGCCCGCCGGGTAGACCTGGCCTCCGGGCCTCCGTCCGGCCGGGGCTGGAGACGCCGCCGCTTCACCCCGGGAAGAACACTCCCTCCGGGGCTTAATTTTCCACAGTGGGAGGGGGGGCGTCCCCGGGGCTTAAGGATCCGCTTCCCCTGGCCGGGGCTCCCACCTCCCTTCCCGGGCTTAAGGCCCCGCCGGCAGGCAGGCAGGCAGGCTGGGGAAGGGACCGAGTGGGGAGCGGAGGCCCGGTCTACCCGCCATAGAGGCCTATGGGGGTAGACCTGGCCTCCGCCCGCCGGAGGCCCGGTCTACCCGCATAGGCCTGAATGGCGGGTAGACCTGGCCTCCGCCCGCCGGAGGCCCGGTCTACCCGCATAGGCCTGAATGGCGGGTAGACCGGGCCTCCGCCCGCCGGGTAGACCTGGCCTCCGGGCCTCCGTCCGGCCGGGGCTGGAGACGCCGCCGCTTCCCCCCGGGAAGAACACTCCCTCCGGGGCTTAATTTTCCACAGTGGGGGGGGGGCGTCCCCGGGGCTTAAGGATCCGCTTCCCCTGGCCGGGACTCCCACCTCCCTTCCCGGGCTTAAGGCCCCGCCGGCAGGCAGGCTGGCAGGCAGGCTGGGGAAGGGACCGAGTGGTGAGCGGAGGCCCGGTCTACCCGCCATAGAGGCCTATGGGGGTAGACCTGGCCTCCGCCCGCCGGAGGCCCGGTCTACCCGCATAGGCCTGAATGGCGGGTAGACCGGGCCTCCGCCCGCCGGGTAGACCTGGCCTCCGGGCCTCCGGCCGGCCGGGCCTGGAGACGCCGCCGCTTCCCCCCCGGGAGGACACCCGCCCCCGGGCTTAATTTTCCAGTCGGGGGGGGGGGGGTGTTGGCGCACCCCGGGGCTTAAGGCTCCCCTTCCCCGAGCCGAGCCACCCCCCCCTTCCCGGGCTTAATGCTCGGCTCACCCCGTGGAGGTAGGCCTCTGGTGGAGGGAAGCGGGCAGGCGGGCAGGCCAGGGGCTGACGAAAGCTCCACCAACCTCTTCCTGCTGCTGCTGCTACTGCCAGCCTGCCTGGCTGAACTGTTTCCAGCCAGGGTGACATCACAGTAGGGCAGGCAGGGCACCTGGCTGCTGCTGCTGCTGCCAGCCTGCCTACCTGGCTGAACTGTTTCCAGCCAGGGTGACATCACAGTAGGGCAGGCAGGACCCATGGCTGCTGCTGCCAGAAGCCAGCCCTGCCTGCCTGGCTGAACTGTTTCCAGCCAGGGTGACATCACAGTAGGGCAGGCAGGACCATTGGCTGCTGCTGCTGGAAGCAGTGGTGCCTGCCTGCCTGCCCGCCTGAACTGTTTCCACCCAGGGCGATCTCACACGACAGCAGGCCGGGCAGAGTCCGGAACGGCGGCCCGGTCTACCCGCCCTAGCCGGCAAGGGAGGTAGACCTGGCCTCCGCCCCTCGGAGGCCCGGTCTACCCGCCCCAGAAGGCTAGGGAGGTAGACCGGGCCTCCGGAGGCCACCGGCTGCTATGGAGGTAGACCGGGCCTCCGGCCGTCGGAGGCCCGGTCTACCCGCCCCGGAAGGCTAGGGAGGTAGACCGGGCCTCCGGAGGCCACCGGCTGCTATGGAGGTAGACCGGGCCTCCGGCCGTCGGAGGCCCGGTCTACCCGCCCCAGAAGGCTAGGGAGGGAGACCGGGCCTCCGGAGGCCACCGGCTGCTATGGAGGTAGACCGGGCCTCCGGCCGTCGGAGGCCCGGTCTACCCGCCCCGGAAGGCTAGGGAGGTAGACCGGGCCTCCGGAGGCCACCGGCTGCTATGGAGGTAGACCGGGCCTCCGGCCGTCGGAGGCCCGGTCTACCCGCCCCGGAAGCCCCGCGGAGGTAGACCGGGCCTCCGGAGGCCACCGGCTGCTATGGAGGTAGACCGGGCCTCCGGCCGTCGGAGGCCCGGTCTACCCGCCCCGGAAGGCTAGGGAGGTAGACCGGGCCTCCGGAGGCCACCGGCTGCTATGGAGGTAGACCGGGCCTCCGGCCGTCGGAGGCCCGGTCTACCCGCCCCGGAAGCCCCGCGGAGGTAGACCGGGCCTCCGGAGGCCACCGGCTGCTATGGAGGTAGACCGGGCCTCCGGCCGTCGGAGGCCCGGTCTACCCGCCCCGGAAGGCTAGGGAGGTAGACCGGGCCTCCGGCCGTCGGAGGCCCGGTCTACCCGCCCCGGAAGCCCCCGCGGAGGTAGACCGGGCCTCCGCCCGCCGCTCGAGCGGCAGAGTGCGGGGCGGAGGCCCGGTCTACCCGCGCGGGAGCCAGCGGGTAGACCGCCCCTCCTCCTCCGGGGCTCGGAAGTCCGGAAGGGGAGCAGACCGAGCGGTGCGCCGGGCTTTCGGTTCCAGAGACCCGGCCACATTTCCCGGTCGCCCCCGGTCCCGGTACGGATCCCCGGGCCGCCCCCTCCGGCTCGGGTGTCCGCGCGGAGATTTACGGCGACAGGCTTTTCAGGACCCTCGGACAACCGGACCGGCCTCACCGACTTTCGCGCCCGCCCGGGAAGACCCCCGAGGCGGCCACGGAGGGCGCGGCCGACCCCCGGTCCGCTCCGAGCAGCGGCGGGCGGCCCCCCGAGTCCCCCGCGGGTGGGGACGAAGGGGTGGGGAGTGTGCCCGGCGTCGGGTGGCCCCGCGCCCCGGGTCCCGGA